>NW_019416577.1:176760-178425 GCF_000390285.2 Anoplophora glabripennis | reverse complement strand
GTGACGTATAAAACCTTACCAAAACTGCAAAAATGAAGATACTTGAATTTTGCAAATTGCTTTTGGTTTCTGCATATTTACACTATGTGTCTATCAAATTTCAAGTGTCAGCAAAGCTTCGAACAAATTTGGCAAAGTTTCGAGTTTCAGATGCCGATGAATGTATAACACCTTATAGAACAAAAAGTTTTGCTCTCCTGATTTTCGGCTTTAGCGTCATTATTGTATATATATTGAACTAGTTTTATCACTTTTTGTTTATAATTGACATTTTTACAGCAACTTTAAAAAATTGACGTTTTATACCGTTTTTTCAATCTCACGGCTTTGTTATTGCAAATTTCGTAATCGGAGCACCGCCATTTTGTAGCTATTTTTATTACGAACAAAATCATGTCCTAAGCATTTTTTCGTTCAAAGTCGTCCCGCTGAGTTATTTAAAGAAAACTAGTAAAAAAAATTTTTTTCGCGATTAAATTGTTAATAACTTTTTTCCTGATAAAATACTTTGTCAGCCAAGTAGCCTGTTATTGTACTCATTAGTTAAAGTAGGCCTGTGTAAGTTATTTTCGGGCTATCAAGGTTTGACACAGGCCGAACCTCTACCTACTGGACTATAAACATTGGTCGAATTTTAGTACTTATAAACAATTAGAATAACTTTGTGAATATTCAATCAAATCAAATTTTTTAAAGCAGGTTTCCAGATTTCTGCAGTAGCTACTAAAACGATATTTTTTTAAATGGCAACACCGGAAAAAATTATTTTTAAATTTTTCTTAATCAAGTTATTTTCTACAACTTTGCATTTGGAAGTACTAGTCTATTACTTCAAATAAAAAAGTTGGCCTATGTCAGGTTTTAAAAAATAACACTGTATATACAGGTTGTAGAGATTCTTTTCCTATCGGTATATACGTGTATCTATTTTTTTCAAGGTCGTATTTTTCGAATACGAAATAATATATTGAAATGAAAGAAAAAATTTTTTTTTTAATATTTTTTTGTGATGAAAGTATAATTCAAATATTATTTATTGTTTAAAATACAGGGTGTTCCTAAATAAGTGTCGCAACGGAACACTGTATATTCCTCTTGTAAAAAGAAACATTCTTTTCCTCTTCCATTTTTCTCTTCGGGCTTTCGTTTTCGAGATACACGGTGTCAAAACTTTAATTTTTTTTTAATTTTTTGCCAATATCTTAGGAACCGTTTGAACTACAGGACTGAGTTTTTGTACACGCATTACCACTATTAATAGCTACTTTTTTGCACCCTTCTCGAATTCATTGAACGTGCCAGTGGTGGAGATTTTAAGGTATCGTAAGGGTGTTTCCCCCGAACTTGTACGCCACTGGAAAAGTTGACATTTGACAGCAAATTCTGAAGCGCCAATGAATTTTACACAAAAAGAGTTCTCTTGGTTCATTGGCGCTTCAGAATTTGCTGTCAAATGTCAATTTTTCCAGTGGCGTAAAAGTTAGGGGGGAAGAACCCTTACGATACCTTAAAATCTCCACCACTGGCACGTTCAATGAATTCGAGAAGGGTGCAAAAAAGTAGCTATTAATAGTGGTAATGCGTGTACAAAAACTCAGTCCTGTAGTTCAAACGTTTCCTAAGATATTGGCAAAAAATTTAAAAAAAATGAAAGTTTTGACACCG
>NW_019416577.1:166208-175676 GCF_000390285.2 Anoplophora glabripennis | reverse complement strand
TGAAATTTGGTGTGATAATTCTACATAACATGAAGTTTTTTTTAACCAAGTATAAAGGTCCTATACCCAATTGAATTACCCCAAAAAAATTCCCTAAAAAGTATTGTTTTTTAACCCCATTTTTGCGATTTTTTCGATTTTTACCATAATAATCATGATTCATTTGATTTGTAACTAGACATGTTTTGTAAAAAATTTAATTGCAAACATTTTTTCCTCTTCCATTTTCGCCTAAAATCAACTCTTGAAAAGATACATAATTAAATAGGAAGAAAAATATGACATTTTTCGAATTTTTGTAACATATTGTGCCGCCAAAAGTTAAGCCCACGTTTTTTTTATGCGCATAGAAAAATTTTCATTTCTAGTGATATTTGAAAGTCAAAAAGCCAAAAATCTCCGTGGATATACGATTATACAATAACATAATTAATAACATAATAAACTGAAAGGTGGCAGTAATAAAAAGTCTACTAATAAATGTTCTACCTGTCCCCCATTCTCTTCAACACGTTTCCTCAAACATTTTATGAAACTATTGAGAATAGGAAACGTATTATACGTTCGTCTAACTTGTCATACGGCGTCTTTTATTCTATCCCAAAGTTCTTCTCCTATATTAGGTGTCACGGAGTTGTAAACAATTCCTTTCAAATGACCCCAAAAGTAAATGTCTAACGGATTAAAATCCGGACAGCGAGAAGGCCAAAGAAAGTCACTACCGCGACCAATCCCACGGTTTGGAAATGCTTGATTTAAATAATCTTGCACCAAATGGCTGTAATGAGCAGGACACCATCGTGCATGAACCACATTTGTCGTCTAGTATTAATGGGTACTTTTTCCGAGAGCCCCAGGAAGTTCTTTCCGAACGAATTCCAAATAATTTTGGCTGTTCAACTTTGCAGGTAGATCAATAGGCTCCAAAATAAAATTTCCTATAATCCCGCACCAGGCGTTAACTGAAAATTCATGTTGAAAGTGATGCTTTTTTATTGCGTGTGTATTTTCTTCTTGAGAGTTTTTCCAATTCTTTACGTGTAAAGGCAGTTCTCCCGAGAAAAGTGTGATCCCTGTTATGTAACTGGAGAAATCTTTCGCAAAATGTTAATATCGGCGGGCAGTCTGGTTCAAGCAAATTTTGTACAGGGTGAAAATGGAAACATTGTAACTGCTGCATGTGAAATATAGTTAAAATGGTTTTGCGCCCAACTCCTGTGACTGCTGACAAACGACGAATACTAATTTCAGGATTTTCTTCTACTCTTTCTACAATTTGTTCTTCGTTTTGTACCTTTCCCTGAACGTACCTTCCATTTCGTTCATTAGACCGAAAGTTCTCAGTTTCTCCTAAGCCGGTAAATAAATAAAGAAGGAAACAATGTATGAGAAGGTTGTCTGCGATTCGGATAAAGATCTTGATATGTTGTCTTAGCAGCGCGTCCACTAAAATGTTCCTGTACATATACCATTATGGTGTCTCTCATTTCATAATTCGTAAATTCATTGTGACGAGGCATTTTCAGAAACAATCTTTTGCAAAATACAATCTTGACAGTGACATCGAAATTGTCATGTTGTTATGGATACGTGGTTATTTCCCAAAAATATAGGGTATGTGTTAATAAATATTGTCTGTAATAACTTTATAACCGATCGTAATCGACTTTTGATAGGTACATATTTTTTGTGTAGAATAAAATTGTCTACCTGTTTATGATAGTTGCATGTAAAAATTGGAACGTACAAAAAAGTTTCAGTAGGAGTTGTAGTTACTGCATACTTTTGCTCAAATCGGTTAACTCGGTTCTGAGTTAAGGAGAAAACAAGAAATAAAAAAAGAAACTTTAACACCCTGTAACTTTTTTGCAACATTTTCCGTTTAAGCAAGTTTGGTTAAATCATAAACATAAATATTTCTCAGCAAACTTTATATCTAAAAAAATAGTTATAGTTGCAAAACTTTTGTAACATTACTAAAATAGAGATTAAAAACACGAACAGTGAATAGTGAGTAATAATGTAATTTCTATCACAGAACCTTCAAAATTGCATCCAACATTTTCTTTGACTTGGACGAGAGATGGGCGCGAGTGTCATTTCATTTCTTTAGAACTAAATTAACATAATTCTCGTTGTTTTACCAGTTCACATAATTTACGGATTTTAAATAAAGGATACAAATCTTCGCGAGGATAATACGATATATTTGCTATATATAATAATTATATTGTACATAATTTACACATAATACATTTTTGAATGCGTACGCATCTTTACCCGAATTTGACGCGCAATATCTTCGATGTCCGAGGTCTGTAAGTTCGCAGTGTGTACAACTGCTAGTCAATTATTAGCGCTGTTGCCACATCTTCATAGTCTTTATGCGTTCATTAAATATAATTTAAAACTACTTAAATATGATATTTTTATGTTGTTAATTAGTCAATATGTATGCTATGTGCATATGAGTAGATTTCTTTGCTATATAGATATTGTTCATCGGAAATAATTTCAATTGAATTTAATTTTTTCAAATTGGCAGCGGGTTTTAGTCCTATAAGAAAAGCATAGGAGCCCCCTGCGCTCCTCACTTCCCTCGGACCCCGATATACCTCCTTAATGAAATTGATCGTAATAGACAGATTGGTCGAAGTGGGCCACTGTCATGGCCTCCTAAATCATATGACCTTACACCACTTGACTTTTGTTGTGGGGGGGGCTTTGTAGAAGACAGGTTATATAGAAAGCCACCAACTACTCGTGGGGATATGATAAATAGAATAAGACAAGCTTCACATTTATATCGTTCGCCAAATTAACTCATGTATTCGAGAAAGAGGAAATATTTTTGAACATATATTGTAACACAATAAAACTTTGTTTTATATATTTTCCTATCATATAAAAGATATATCGTTCACTAAAAATTCAAAAAAAAAAAATAAGAAAGCTGCATAATTTAGGATCGTTGTTCTTTTCTGCAAAATGTACATTTTAAGCAATGCTTCTTACGAAAAATATCGTAAAATATGAGGAACTGATATATAACACATATTTTGAAAGTTGTAGATTTTGAGAAGGTCTTTCACATCCCGTTAAAAATACAGGGTCTTCCATTAGAAAATAACAAAACTTTTGCCTTTGGAAAAGATAATATTTGTTACAATTTTGTGAACACCCTGTATGACAGTTATAAACAGTGAGCACTTCAGAATTTACGGGGAATCTAGTGCAATATGTGTTACGATTGCTTAGATGGTACCTATATCAAAAAACGAGTATATAAGCAACGATCAAGTGTAACGCCGAAAATGTCACTTTTTATATTAAAATATTAATATCTCGGAAACCGCTAATTGTAGACCACCTCTAACGAAAAAGTTATATAATTCCATGTAAAATATAAATATCCACTCAAATACAGGGTGTTCCATTTAAAAAATACAACTTTAGTCAGCCCTCCGAAATCGAATCACCCCGTATAAGTCAAATTATTTTTAACATGTGCATTTCTTGCCCCCTTACCCGATTTTTGCCAGTTTTGAAATATTTTGCGTCAATTATATTCTAGCAATAAATCAACTTTGCCACAGCGTTGGCTCACCCTGTACAATGTCAATGTACATATTTTACTTTGCATATTTAGATTTATTTATACCGCAATCGCCATCTATAGCTTATTATGTAGTAACCACAATATTTTATCTTCAACGCTTTCCTTAAAGATACCACTCACCCACTTTGTGCAGCTGTTAACCGTAAGATGTCGCGAAGAGTCGAATGAAATATTTCTCTATACTTATACATACTCGTATAATAAAGTCTTTTTGGTTTAGTTACTGCACCTTTGTACTAGATGTCGCTATAGTACAATTATGGAAGATTTAACAAGATCAGTATGAATATTGAATATAATTACTATTCACGCTTTACCAGAAATATCCAAAATTTTATGTGAAATGTTAAGTAGGTGTATTGACCCACATCTGAAATCCACCGTTAATAATCAGTTACTGATTTTATTTGCTTAAAAATGTTTTAAAAATACACAAAGTAGGAGTAATATAAATAATTGTGTTGTAAAGGAATGATTTTTATTTATATGATCAGTGCTTTACTGAATGCCCAATTAGATATAATTACATATATACGGCATTTTATTAAGGATGGAACAAGACTTAGGAATTTCTAAGGTCAAAATAATAAAATTTACATTTTTTTTCAACTTCAAATACTATACGATTGGTCTCGATTTGAAAAAAGTAATTAATTAATTGAGTTTACTGTACATAATGGTCAGCATAAATTGTAGATATGTTCGGTTTTCCTCTCAGTTTTCATTTTTAATTTTTTCAATTAAATAATCTTTTGGCATCGCGATTTTTCATTTGCCACTCACTAAAAGAATAAGCTGTACCTTAATCAAATATTGTTCCTTGTCAATCTACAGGTTAGCAAGGTTTAAAAAAGTAATAAAAATATGTTGCCAAAGCACATAATCCATTTTGCTGCCTTTTTATTTACATTTTTCGGAAATTTTTTGAACATCCGCAAGAATAATTTATAGTAATTGAAAATAACTCAATTAATTGTTTAATATAATTTAAATAAAAAAACATTATTTCTACAGCAGAAACAATAAACACCAATTAAAATAATGATTTATTAAACATTATTTGTTTTTTTTGTTTATGTTTTCCAAAAATTTTTGCGACCTCAGATATACCATTATCATGTATTATTTGCCGTATTATAAAGAAATGTAACAAAGAAAGATTTTAAACATTTAATAGCTAAACTTTTAAGAGTTAATAAACAACGATAACTGCAAGTTATGATTACTACATTCAATTTTCTAAAGCATAACATATAACTATGAAAAATATGCAGTCTAGAACACATTTTTAGGTATTTTTCTTCTCAATAAAAAAGCTCACTTATGTTCATTCTTAGCCTGTGTCGAACAAGGATTTAGTTACCTAGGAATTAGGTACTAATTGTTCTAATCAACCAACACGTACAGGTGGGTGGCCTAATTATTAGGGACAGTACTCATATTTATGAAGTTTCTAGTTCAATTTCTTTTTTTGAAAAAACAAAGTCTTCACAATGTTTTTTTATTTTGTATTGCAGCTGGTACTGTTATTAATATTTTTATTGAGTGGCAACCTGATATTCTGCATCATTTATCAGATAAGTGTGGTTACTCTTCATATGGTGGTAATTTGTTAAAAAATTTTGTTACAGTGAGATGCTAAAAAATATTTCTGAATCGTTTTTTCGTGAGTTTTTCCTGTTACAAATTATCAAAACGTTATTGATATTTCGTATAGAATTATCATAATAAACAATGAAGGAATTGTAATTTCCCAAATGACAGTCCAAAGGTGATTGGCAGAAGAAAACCTGATCGGTCGTTGTCGACCCAAAAACCACCTTTGACTGCATTCGAATGAGAACAACTAATTAAAATAATGTTAATAAATATTTTTTTGTGATTATCTCAATATTTTCCGACGAATCTGCATCTCAAATTTTGGTCGACAAAACTTCATTTCTCCGACGACGTCTTGGGGAGAGCAGTTCCATCCAGACTGCCTTGTGGTGCTGGTTAAATACCCGGTTGGTGTCATGGTATGGTCTATGATTTCAGCAAAGGGCATAAGACGCCTATACATCGTAGAGGGGATCATGAGGCAGGATCCGTACAAGCGAGTACAAAAAATCCGGCTACTGCCACATATCGAAGAATGGTTCTCTGGTGATGCCGAGTTCATTTTTATGCACGATTCGGCACCGAGCCATAAGCCAGGAGTGTTAGTGCGTTCCTGGCCGAAAAAACATTACCATTTTGCCCTGACTGGGTATGAACCCTATAGAGAACATGTGGGGACTCACCAAACGGGCGATTGCTAATGAGGTGATCACCACCAAGCACCAATTGGTTGAAATTCTCATCAGAGACGAACTCCAACAGAATTGTAAAGTCTGTATAGAGAGCATGCCTCGAGACATAAAAGCTTTATTTCTGGCAAAGGGTGCATCACTAAATACTAAGATTAATTTTAGCGGATTTCCATTGACGCATATATATAGCTTTTACGAAATTAATAGTTTCACCCACGTAACTCGTTGTTTTTATGATCTTAATAATACACTCTTTTGAATAAAAAATAGCTACAACCTATAGAACCAACTGTTTGTTCAAAAAAAATCTGTCAAACTAGAAAATATAAGAAACTGAGTACTGTTCCTAATAATTTGGCCACCCACTGTATGTATATACTTAAGACTTTTGGGCATATGTTAGATATTTAATATTTGGCCACTCAATAGAGATTTTGTTTGTGACAAAAATACTAGTAGCAAACGTTTGCTACTAGTATTTTTATCACAAAATCACTGATTTTATGCTCTATTGATTGGCCTATATAGAAATTAGAGACATCCCAATCAAACATGTCACTGCAATCCTAAGAAAACTTATTTGGATATGTACATCGTTTTACTTACTTGGGTAAGTAAAAAGATGTACAGGGTGTTTCATTTTGTAAAACAAATATGGGTACATGAATATCTCTGTATTCCTTAATATGTCGCGATTGCCAATTAATTGTTTAAAATCTGCACAAGTCTTGGATTTGTTGATGAAATCTGTAATTTTAATTTTCAAAACTTTAATATAAAGATTTTATACAGGGTGTCTCGCATAAGAACCGACACAGGGCAGGTGCATGTAGGGGTGTCCAGAATATTGTAATTTAACCAAACTTACCTATATTAATTAGCCCCCAAAGTGGAACCCTAAATTTCGAAAATAATTAATATATCTGCAACAATGTTGTTGTACGCAATGAATTTATCTTTAAAACTTGTCAATTAGTAGGTAATTAAATTATTATTTCAACAGTTGCCTCTGATTGTTGTTAAAAATATATCAATTATTATTTTTGTTATTTATTTGTGTTTTTTACTTAATACAATATTCGCTTATTTAAAAACTACCTAAGTACTTGTTTTCTTTTTGTAGAATTAGGAGAGAAGTGAAGTAAAATTTATTTGGCCAATTGTCAAATTTGAAAGATAAAGTCTACTACTAACTTTTTGCCTATTTTCCAATGAACATTGTTAAAATATTGTCAGTGTACGGTTTTTCTTGAAAACCATAAAGTTTTTTAAAATATAAAAAGAGTAAAAAAACATTTAGAATTAAATTCTGCTGTGAATTAATATTACTATTTTTCAATTCGGTCAATGAAAAAAAAATCGGTACAATTTTAGGGGTGAGTCATCCCCAATGAACACCTTGTAGTGCTTCAATTAACTTTAAATCATAATTAAAGAATGCCAGTAATAAACCTAAATCATGTACCAAATTTGGTTCTTCTACGGTAAAGTGTTGCAAAGATATTATTTTTTTTCGAAATTTAGGGCCCCATTTTGGAGGCTAATAACTCCTCAGGGGTGCAACTTTGTATATAGATAAGTTTGGTTAAATTACAATATTTTGGACACTCCTACATGCACCTGCCCTGTGTCGGTTCTTATGCGGGACACCTTGTATAGGCAATAAACCATTGTAGACATGGATTATGTGGTATCATTAAATTTGTCAGTAAAAGATTTTTATTATTATATGTTTTACATATATGTATATCCCTAATTGAACAAATAATATGCAATTCTCTTATTACTCGAATACTTAATGCTTATCAATAGCTAACAATTTTGTTTAATAAGATTATTTTGTTTCTTTTTTAACTTCTGTAGTTTGCTGCAACTTTAATTGTATTTAGATTTTTTTTATTTCATTAATCTTGTTCGTAACTACCTATAATATTGGTCTGGCTCATAAATAAATAAATACGTATTTCAAGTATAGGATATAATTATGTAACCTATAACTGATACAAACTTTTTTTTTTTAGAGTGGTCAGCGTCCAGAGAGATGGGAAGTGAGCATTACTGTTTGAGGTGGAATAATCATCAAAGCAATCTTCTTGGAGTGTTTAGTCAGTTACTTCGCGACGAAAGTCTAGTGGACGTAACTCTGGCCTGCTCGGAGGGCCATTCCATTCGCGCCCATAAAGTAGTACTATCCGCCTGTTCTTCTTACTTTCAAACACTTTTTGTTGACCACCCTAGCAGACATCCGATAGTTATCCTAAAAGACGTCCGTTTTTCCGAGCTACGAACTCTTATAGAGTTTATGTATAAGGGTGAAGTTAACGTTGAATACTGTCAACTTTCTGCTTTGCTTAAAACTGCAGAAAGCCTTAAGGTAAAAGGTAGGTTATAAATCTAAGTGTACTTATATCACTATGTCTCTAGGAGATAATCGTAAAATATACAGAGTACCAATAAGTGAATGGGTCTAGTATGAAAATCAACCGAATTAGATCAAGTTAGTGCAATTTTGTTTCCTTAAAAAGTTACAGACCATCAAAGTAAATTTACTACATTATGTAAATTATAAGTAGTTACTTAATTCTTTAATATATTTCAGTGAAATTTATTATGCATATGTTTTTGGGGTAAAAAGAATGTTGGCTTATTTTTCACCTAAAGCATAAATATCGCTAAGAATAGATAGTATTTTGTTTTTGGAAGTTTAAACATCGGCCTATAGTCATTTAAAAGTTGTTTTCGTTGAACGACTACATATATCTTTTTTCGAGTTTAGAATTTTAGAGAGAGAGTAATAAAGTAAGATTTTATAAAACATCTGTTTTCTCAGAATTTGTACTAACAAAAAAATATGATAAAACAACAGGACTCTTTTAGATATTAAAGCGAGCTCTATATTTTAGGTAGCAAATAAGTCTATGTTTATCCTCCAGTACCTTAATAAACTGCCTACAGGGTTTTTCACGTAACCCGTTCATTAAAAGTTTTTAAACTTCGAGTTATAATAGAAACTTCAAATTTTGACAGCTGTCTTTAAATGAAATATTTGTCGTCGTACCTCATCTCCCGTTGCTTCACTTACCATTTGGTTGCGGCTCTCAGGGTTTCTGGACATATTATATGCTTCTCGCGCTGTCGCGCTGGACTCTGCTCGAGATGTAGCTAACCTGGTAAAATTGCGCTTAGGCATGGCTAGGTGAGAGGACGCGATCTAATTTTGTAACAACTTGTCTTTCCTTTAGATAGGATGTATGAGAGGTTTGACTCTAACAAAGGGAATTTGGATTAGAATGATATGAGATATAGGATCGGTATTGGAAAGATAGGTGAAAAGTGACTTTAAGCGCCAATACGTCCCGCTATCTCTGATATTTGAGCTTAGGCGGCTATGAGAGCCGTTGATTAGGTAGTTTGTATATATAATTCTTATAATTATATATATCTAGAGGTAAACACTACGCTCATATAGTTCTGATAACTATAGGGGCGGTTTGATGCACTTCACTAGAGCTTATATCTAACACTTTATGATAGGGCTGGCTAATGGCCCGTGATTTG
>NW_019416577.1:163971-166093 GCF_000390285.2 Anoplophora glabripennis | reverse complement strand
GTAAATGAAATTTTAAGGGATGACGTCTTTCTGGATGGGTAACAACCTAGTATAGGTGGAACAGTTCGCCTGCCCGTTTGAGGGGGTGAAAAAAATTAAAATATCATTCCGTGGATGGAAATTTCCGAAACCGATTCCGTGTAACTCGGTAGAGGGGAGGTGTGTGTAAATGAAATTTTAAGGGATGACGTCTTTGTGGATGGGTAACAATCTAGTATAGGTGGAATAGTTCGCCTACCCGTTTGAAGGGGTGAAAAAAATTAAAATATCATTCCGTGGATGGAAATTTCCGAAACCGATTCCGTGTAACTCGGTAGAGGGGAGGTGTGTGTAAATGAAATTTTAAGGGATGACGTATTTGTGGATGGGTAACAATCTAGTATAGGTGGAATAGTTCGCCTGCCCGTTTGAAGGGATGAAAAAAATAGAATATGATTCCGTGGATGGAAATTTTCGAAACCGATTCTGTGTAACTCGGTACAGAGGAAGTGTGTGTAAATGAAGTTTTAAGGGATAACGTCTTTCTGGGTCGGTAACAACCTAATATAGGTGGAACAGTTCGCCTGCCCGTTTGAGGGCTTGAAAAAAATTAAAATATGATTCCAAGGATGGAAATTTTCGAAACCGAGTCTGTGTAACTCGGTACAGAGGAAGTGTGTGTAAATGAAATTTTAAGGGATGACGTCTTTCTGGATGGGTAACAACCTAGTATAGGTGGAACAGTTCGCCTGCCCGTTTGAGGGGATGAAAAAAATTAAAATAACATTCCGTGGATGGAAATTTCCGAACTCGATATCTCGGTACAGGGGAGGTGTATGTAAATGAAATTTTAAGGGATGACGTCTTTCTAGATAGGTAACAACCTAGTATAGGTGGAACAGTTCGCCTGCCCGTTTGAGGGGGTGAAAAAAATTAAACTATCATTCTGTGGATGGAAATTTGCGAACTCGATAACTCGGTACAGGGGAGGTGTGTGTAAATGAAATTTTAAGGGATGACGTCTTTGTGGATGGGTAACAATCTAGTATAGCTGGAATAGTTCGCCTGCCCGTTTGAAGGGATGAAAAAAAAATAAAATATGATTCCTTGGATGGAAATTTTCGAAACCGATTTTGTATAACCCGGTACAGAGGCAGTGTGTGTAAATGAAATTTTAAGGGATGACGTATTTCTGGGTCGGTAACAACCTAGTATAGGTGGAACAGTTCGCCTGCCCGTTTGAGGGGGTGAAAAAAGTTAAAATATTCCGTGGCTGGAAATTTTCGAACTCGATAACTCGATACAGGGGAGGTGTGTGTAAATGAAATTTTAAGGGATAATGTCTTTGTGGATAGGTAACAACCTAGTATAGGATAAAATTTCCATCCACGGAATGATATTTTTATTTTTTTCACTCCCTAAAACGGGCAGGCGAACTGTTTCACCTATACTAGGTTGTTACCTATCCACAAAGACGTCATCCCATAAAATTTCATTTACGCACACACTTCCCCTCTACCGAGATATCGATTTTCTATATACAAAACTTTGCCTAGAACTGTATTTTAATACATAGTATAACATGTACATAAACACCTAAAAGAGTTTAAGTTACCTATTTCATGAGAATTTACTAAATATTTAATAATAAAAACCTATATAAAATTCAAATTTCAAAACGATTTGTAAAACATCATCTCATTGGTTGTGACATTGATGACATCATTACTCATATAAATGGCGGATGGTCTATGTCAAGTCATATGACAGGTATATACCTGCCTTGTATTAAGTTTTGATTTGAGAATTATTATTATTACAATTATTCTTAAAAGCTTATCAGGTGTTTTGTGATTAACAGTGATTGTGTTGTACATTCGCAAAACGAGAAATGGCTTCTCAGGGTTTTGTTAAAGCGTCGACGAACAATTTGCCATGTGTTCATATTTTTATGGTTACCGAATTTATAAAGAATGACGAACGCTTCAATGCAGCCGAATTTAAAGGTGTTAAAGCCGCAGCGTAAGTAAACATAATTATTATATTAAATACCTTACATTATAAATAATAGTTATAATATGCAAAAGCTAAATATCCCACAAAACCCACAAAAAATATACCTACTGTCATTCAAGATAACCTT
>NW_019416577.1:160250-162424 GCF_000390285.2 Anoplophora glabripennis | reverse complement strand
CGCATTTTTGACGATTTGCGGCTTCTCGCAGGTGGATTGGAAACATCGGTGATTTTTGTAATTCGGCTGGCTTGGCTCAACTGCGGCTCTGCGATGTTGGAAATCTGAAACATAGTCGGTTTTGTTTGTTTCCCTTGGATAGTGCTTCATCTTGGTTCGAGGCGGCTGGATGGTAACCGGATTCGAAACCTTGTCGATTTTTTCTCTCTTCGCTCTGGTAGTGATATCGGCTTTGCGAATGGAAGCTTTGTGCAAATTATAGCTTAGGATTTGGTTTGTGTTACTGGACATCGGACGTAGGACGTTGTCCGGGATTCTTGGATTCGGAATGGAAACTTGGGTGAAAATTTTACTTGCTCTCAAGGGAGGCTTGTACTTCCGTATTGGAAACTTTATGCAAATCCTGTCTCTTGCTTTGATTTTGGATCATAGGAACGTAGGTGAGGTTGCTACTGGCGGACTTAGCCTCCAGTTTGGAAACATAGGTGAAATTCTTACTTTCTCTCCTGACAGCGGCTTCGGCTTCAGGATTAGAAACATTATGTAAGTTAATGCTTTTGCCTTCGATTTCTTATGTTGGATATCGGGCTTGGAGCTCGGTGCTGGATTTTGAGGTTTGGATTGGAAACAGGTGAAATTTTTACTTTCTCCTCTGACAGCGACTTCGGCTTCGGAGTAAGAAACATTATGCAATTTAATGCTTGTGCTTTGATTTCCTATGCTGGAAATCGGGCTTGGAGCTCGGTGCTGGATTTTGAGGTTCGGATTGGAAACACAGGTGAAATTTTTACTTTCTCCCCTGACAGCGACTTCGGGCTCGGGATTAGAAACATCGTGGAATATGTTTGTTATGGCTTCAGGTTCTACATAGAGAGCTTGCACTGTAGCGCTGTTCCGGGCGTTGGAACTCGGATTCGAAAGATAGTCGAAATCTGAAGTATTCACAGAAAATGTGCCACATTTGACCCAGCTATGCAGAGGGTCCTCAAAATTTTGCGGCCACTATAACAATCTTCAAAGATTGAAAACTTGTTTTTTTCAAATGGAACGCCATCGATTTTATTAGTCAGGAATATGTAAAATTAAATTCTGCGTCGATTGATATGGAGGTTTCCTATACTTATATTCAACTATTTCGGAGGTAATCGCGATTATTTATAAAAGAGGAACTTTAGCGTCCGTTAATTTGTTGCTATAATTTTTAAGAAGGCTCTGACGCCAAAATTGCAATATTGTATCTGTCAATAGTTTGACGTTAGTTTCAGTTGTTGAACTTTGGAACAAATTACGATGCAGAACGGTTTGTGTGAAGTTATCCACACTTTTCCATCCACAAATTATGACGTGGGGTAAACTACTTTTGATATAGAGTATCTGATATACTATTTCAGGTGTGCGGCAAATCGACATTCTGTGTAACAGAGTCATCCATATCTACACTTATGACACTTGGCCGGCGATGCTACAAATATGTTTATAACAATTGAAAGTGATATAATTAAAGTGTATGAGGGATAGAAGGGATGATGTTCGCCTGCCCGTTTGAGGGGGTGAAAAAAATTTAAATATGATTCCGTGGATGGAAATTTTCGAACTCGATAACTCGGTACAGGGGAGGTGTGTGTAAATGAAATTTTAAGGGATGACGTCTTTTTGGATGGGTAACAACCTAGTATAGGTGGAATAGTTCGCCAGCCCGTTTGAGGGGGTGAAAAATATTAAAATATCATTCCGTGGCTGGAAATTTTCGAACTCGGTACAGGCGAGGTGTGTGTAAATGAAATTTTAAGGGATGACGTCTTTCTGGATGGGTAATAACCTAGTATAGGTGAAACAGTTCGCCTGCCCGCTTGAGGGGATGAAAAAAATTAAAATATGATTCCGTGGATGGAAATTTTCGAACTCGATATCTCGATACAGGGGAGTTGTGTGTAAATGAAATTTAACGGGATGACGTCTTTCTGGATAGGTAACAACCTAGTATAGGTGGAACAGTTTGCCTGCCCGTTTGAAGAGGTGAAAAGAAATAAAATATGATTCCGTGGATGGAAATTTTCGAACTCGATAACTCGGTACAGGGGAGGTGTGTGTAAATGAAATTTTAAGGGATGACGTCTTTCTGAATGGGTAACAACCTAGTATAGGTGAAACAGTTCGCCTGCCCGTTTGAGGGG
>NW_019416577.1:122030-154984 GCF_000390285.2 Anoplophora glabripennis | reverse complement strand
TTAATACAAATTAACCTCAAAATTTAGAACATTGTCCTTAAGGTACATAATTGATATTTACTTACGTTAAAATGATCCTCGCAACAAAAAAATGTTGATTTTGATTTAGGAACATCTCGCCTGGCTGCTTTAAACCATTTAACTTTGCGTGAAGAATTCTGCGGTACACTTATAAATGTTTTATTAGGGGCACTTATTGAAGTATTTTTACATCCGGGCACAAAACACCACTTATTTTGTGATTCGTACATGTCTTACTTTTTGTATTATATAATTATTATTTTAAAAAAGTAAATAAACTTGGCAAAATCTCAATAAAAACAGGAGTAAATAAAATAACCTCAACACATACTTGTACCTACTTGGCTTTGTTGATATGAGTTCCAGTGCTGCCAACCTCAAAGCTTTATATTACCGTATTTTGAGCGCGAATTTACCGTATTTGAAAGAAAATTACCGTACATGCAAAATAGCTTTAATTTTGACGGTATCTCCTTACCTCTTCGATATATTTTACTTTTAGGTATATATTTTTTATGAATAGTAGATTTTATAGAACAGAAAACAGTTAATCAACATAAAAATATATTTTATTAACTTAAGTATGCCTTTCCATATATGTAACATGATATAAAATAAATATCTTAAACGATAATATTGCAAACATTAGTGTAAATATGTCCCCCAGACTAGTCCGTACTTTCTATTATAAATCCATCTATATCAGATGAGGGTTTTTGAGTTTTCGGGTACATATTTTGCTTAGTCATTCGAGATATCATGTTTTTGTTTGGAACAAATTCAACACAATTTCCCGCTTCTTTGATGCATTGGCTTGTAAGAAGACACCCATTGAGTGTATTTACAACTAAAGAATTTCTAGTTTTTGTTTTGATCAAATTGACCTTACTAAAAACTCTTTCGCATGCCGCGTTTGAATGTGGCAAAGACAACACATTTAAAACGAAACGTGATAAATTGCTAAAAATGGCAATATCTGTCTCATCTCTATATTTATACAGTGTTCCCCAGAAAACGTCGATCTCGTCACTTAAATTAATGTTTCCTGGCGGAAAGTGGTAATTTGGAAGAAGTCTCCATTCATCGTCTATTAGTTGTTCATGATCAGGCTCAACACATCGGGGCATTTTGATCAATATATCTGCTAAGGATGGATAATGCTCCCGAATCTGATGAGAAATCGCATTTTCTGGAGAAAAGATATAGATGTTTGACAAAATATAGTTATCAAAATCATATCTTTTTTTTATTTCACTGCACAGGACGCTGTAAAATTGTTGACATCGTTCATAAAAGTGCTCTAATAAATCGGGTCTATTTGAAATTTCAGGTTCTTTTATTTCATTGTATATGTCAACCCCAAGGTACATTTGATTTGTTGGCAAAAACCAAGTTTTATTGCCAGGATCAATTGCCGACAACTGTGTCGTAGTTACATACCGCCGCTGCATATAACAAAGAAGAAACTCTTTATAAGAATTTCTCATAACAGTATCCATTTTAAGAATCACTACCTTTTCTGATTGAAAATATAAGTTTAACGTGGTAATTTTTGGCAATACATGATTTAAAAACATAAAATATAATTTTGTGAACGGATCATATAATGCCTGGTGTATTTGCTCAACAGCTAATAGACGTTCATCCAGACATTTGGAAGTAAAGAAAAGTTGTAAAACTGACCATTGTTCTAATATTCTTTTTACCACTGCTGCAACTGAAAGCCATCTGGTTTGCGAGGGATGCAAAATTTTATGTATATCAACCTCGGCAAATATCTGGAATTCCCTGAACTCGGACTGCCGTTTGCTGCTAGACTGTATAATAAAATAGGTGAAACATTGTAAAAACAACATTATAATAATTTAGTACCTTAAAGAAAGCGTAAATATTCCTAGCAAGATCTTCAGTCGCCCTTGGTAGACTCTTACAGGCTTGGCTGCTGCACAGATGGAGAGAATGACAAATACATTTTAAAATGAAAATGCCTGGACATAGTTCTCTAAATCTCGAAGAAACTGAGTTGTATTCTCCCATCATTATGTTACATCCATCCGATCCAAATCCAATTATATTATCTGGGGGTATTTCATATTTGTAAAATGTGTCCATTATTTGGGCAAATAAATGTTCAGCAGTTCCTTGACTTGCTGTGTCTCTTTTTTCATTAAATACTGAAGTTAATTCCCATAAAGACGTCACGATTTTCCCGATATGCTCGTTGAAATGTTTCACCACTATACATGCCGATTTTGATGCTGCAATGTCAGTTGATTCATCAGTTAGTATACTAAATTTGGTTGTCTTCATTATATTCGATAAATCGCTTTTATGGCTTGGGCTAATTACATTTGTAATAATTGCAGTAGACTTAGTTCTTCGAACTGACAAGTCTTTTGCTATTTTTGAGTCCGGAAATAATTTTGTAAGCAAAGGGCATAGGTGATCCATTGACAAAAAAGAAATATTATGCTCTGCCAAAAATCCGCAGAGTTTAATTTCAGCAGTTTTAACATTATCTTCGTGAGACAAAGACGTACCAGCTGACTGTACAAACTTCATCAAAACGTTTGTACTAGATTTGCCTTTAACTGATATGTTAGTTTTATGTTTGAACGAATTCTGGTGTTTTCTTATCGTGGATAATTCACTCACAAATTCAGCATCACACGCAATACATTTTCCCTTAAAAGTTTTTCCTGGTATGGGGCGAAGCCAAGACTTAAAATCTGGCAATTCCATCCATGAGATTTTAAATTGCTATGTCAAAAAAGAACATACTTCAATAACCCATCAATTTTAATCAAAAATATTTTACCTGCGCTCGATGTCTGCTTTTCACTTTTTTTGGTCGACTAGATTCATTGATAGCATTATTACTCGAATCACTATTGGACATGTTTTCAATCACCGTGTAGATCAATCTTGTAATCTTGTAAATAATGTGATAATGTACCTGCTGCCTAAAATACAGAATATAGTAGATCTGTTGTCTATTAGCCTAATTATGAAATTCAAGAATAAAGTCCGCGACGATAGATGGCACTCAAATTATTTAACTAGATTGCGTACGGTAACCATATTTGGACCGTATACCGTATTTGGGTCGAAAATACCGTATATGTACGGTAATTACCGTACGGTTGGCAGCACTGATGAGTTCCTACGTCACAATAGTCTAGGCAACCAGTCGTACTCGATTAGGCATTTTTCCCGCCAAATATTTTACTTAAATTTATATTTGTTTTAAAACTATTATAGCGATTTTTTTTAAACAAAAAAAGTTTTCATTAGGTATATATGGCTTAAGTACTTTCTATTTTTCAAGTAAAAAAAAAATGTGAAAATACCCTATTATATTTTAAATTTTTTCACCCCCTCAAACGGGCAGGCGAACTGATCCACCTATACTAGGTAGTTACCTATCCACAAAGACGTCATCCCTTAAAATTTCATTTACACACACCTCCCCTGTACCGAGTTATCGAGTTCGGAAATTTCCATCCACGGAATAATATTTTAATTTTTTTCACCCCTTCAAACGGGCAGGCAAACTGTTACACCTATACTAGGTTGTTACCCATCCAGAAAGACGTCATCCCTTAAAATTTCATTTACACACACCCCCCTTCTACCGAGATATCGAGTTCGAAAATTTCCATCTACGGAACGATATTTTAAATTTTTTCACCCCCTCAAACGGGCAGGCGAACTGTTCCACCTATACTAGGTTGTTACCCATCCAGGAAGACGTTATCCCTTAAAATTTTATTTACACACACCTCCCCTGTACCGAGTTATATGGAATCGGTTTCGAAAATTTCCATTCTCGGAATCATATTTTAATTTTTTTCACCCCCTCAAACGGGCAGGCGAACTGTTTCATCTACACTAGGTTGTTACCCATCCAGAAAGACGTCATCCCTTAAAATTTTATTTACACACACCTCCCCTGTACCGAGTTATCAAGTTCGAAAAGTTCCATCCACGGAATCATATTTTATTTTTTTTCACCTCTTCAAACGGGCAGGCAAACTGTTCCACCTATACTAGGTTGTTACCTATCCAGAAAGATGTCATCCCTTAAAATTTCATTTACACACACCTCCCCTGTACCGAGTTATCAAGTTCGAAAATTTCCATCCACGGAATCATATTTTAATTTTTTTTCACCTCCTCAAGCGGGCAGGCGAACTGTTTCACCTATACTAGGTTATTACCCATCCAGAAAGACGTCATGCCTTAAAATTTCATTTACACACACCTCCCCCTTTACCGAGTTATCGAGTTCGAAAATTTCCATCCACGGAATCATATTTAAATTTTTTTCACCCCCTCAAACGGGCAGGCGAACATCATCCCTTCTATCCCTCATGAAAATACACTTTAATTATGTCACTTTTAATTGTTATAAACATATTTGTAGCATCGCCGGCCAAGTGTCTTAAGTGTATATATGGATGACTCTGTTACACAGAATGTCGATTTGCCGCACACCTGAAATAGTATATCGGATACTCTATCTCAAAAGTAGTTTACCCCACGTCATAATTTGTGGATGGAAATGTGTGGATAACTTCACACAAACTGCAGAACGACGTATTAAATAATAGTTAGGTATACGAATAATGATATTTTAAATTTATTTTACATTCATGGGGAATGTAATAAAGTGGTGGAAAGAACTTGTCGTGTCTTTAATGATAAGTATCTAGATTTACCAAGAACGAACAAAAGGAAATTCAGAAAATTAGTCACAGTTTCTGCAGTTTGGAATTACTTTTAAGAAAACATATCCTAAACCTGTAACAGAAGATGAAAATAACGAAGTAAATGTGTTAGTTTATTTTCTCGCTAATGGTAACACCTCCATTCCTGCAGCTTCAAGAGATTTGGGAATATCAATTGCATCAGTACACAGAATACTAAATAATCACAAATTTCATCTGTATTCCTATACTACAATACAAGCTTTTCGAGAAGGGGATAACATCAGAAGAATTGCGTATTGCGAGTTTATGCTTGTAAGATGTCAAGAAGATTCCAATTTTTTGTCTAAAATTATATGGACAGATGAATCTAAATTCACTAGAGGGGTATTGTAAATAGAAGAAACCTACATTTTTGAGCTGAACATAAGCCACATCTCATAACAAACCATCACTTTCAAGATAAGTTCGAATTTAATGTATTTGCCTTGATTATGGATAACCAAGTTCGAATTGAAATTTATGAAGAAAATTTGAATTCTTAAAAATATATTGATATATTAAGAGGGACGGTTTCGACATTTCTTGATGAAATACCGTTACAAATATCGAGGCAGAATTGGTATCAACTAGATGGAGCGGGGACACACACGCCTAGACAAGTATTCAAGAATTAAATAATATGTTTGAAGATCGATGGCTTGGTAATAATGGACCATGGCGATGGCCCCCTAGAGCACCTGATTTAACACCTTTAGGCTTCTATTTATGGGGTCACATAAAAAACGAAGTCTATGCACGTCCAGTTGATACCAAAGAGGATTTGGAAAATAGAGTCAGAAGGTGTTTTAGGGAACTGGATCCTGACATAGTTAGAAAAGCTTCAGTTAGCGTAGTAGAAAAAAGGATTCTTTGCTGCCTAAATAACAATGGAGGACATATTGAACATTTGTAGCTTATTTATGGTATATCACTCTCAAATATTTAAAAGTATGTATTTGTTCCATCTTGACGCATGTATTTTATTTCTAGTTTAAGTTAAAATTTCAAATATAAAAATACTATTTTGGAAATTCAATTTCTTTTTCATATATTTCAAATCTAACTTGGTAATCTATAATCAGGATTAACAGACGCAAATTAACGGACGCTAAAGTTCCTCTTTTAAATAATCGCGATTATCTCCGAAACCGTTGAATATAAGTAAAGGAAACTTCTATATCAATCGACGCAGAATTTAATTCTATATATTCCTAACTAATAAAATTGATAGTGTTCCATTTGAAAAAAAAAGTTTTCAATCTTTGAAAATTGCTGTAGTGGCCGCAAAATTTTGAGGACCCTTGTGTATGGCTGGGTCAAATGTGACACATTTTCTGTAAATACCTACATAACATATACTACTAATAATGCAAGTATGACATTTCCAGCTATACAGATGTTAGAGATATTTAATATTAATCGTGACGTTGCACCTGTCAAAATTAAAAAAAAAAATCTAAATATCTCGAAAACCATCAATTTTCAAGGCATGGATGCGGTGACAGAAGTTACTCAAAATAACTCTTAGAATCGATAAATGATATAAAAAATGGGGCATTCCATTTAAAATAACGGAGATGACGTCACTTCCCGCGAAACTGGAAGTACCTCACACTTGAAAATATTTCATTTAAAAAGACTGAATTGGACCCAGACAACTGTCAAAATTTCAAGTTTCTATTATAGGTAACTGAAAGTTTAAAAACTTTTAATGAGCGGGTTACGTGAAAAATCCTGTATAATATAGTTTACAATGGCTTTATACAGGACGGCAAAACCTATAAAATATCTTTTTCATCATAACGTCGCATTGACTACAAAAGTAAATCTAAAGCATAGACCTTATAAACTACTGGACTCGCCCAACTGTCATTTTACCTATATAAACGGCAATCGCTCAGACGTGTGCGAGAGAGATGGAGCTAGTAAGGGCATAAGCTTCGTTCACAGAATTTCGACTGCAACGCGCTACATTTAATTCAACCAATCAGCTAGCTATACTCGATTCGTTACCCTTTTTTTCTGTTGGGCCGTATTCAAAGACTATAAAAATAATATAGACTAAAAGACAAAAATATTTTATTTTTTCCAGTAGTGTAGGTACGTAAAAGGGTTTATTATATTACTGTCCTAATTACATTACAATATTTGAATTGTTTTAGCTATAATATTCCAAATAGTTTTTATAATGCCTTCTCCATTTCTCCATTTATTTTCCTCATATCGTAAGCTCGATCGGTTAACATTACTGCAAGCTCTTCTGACGTAGTTGTTTAAAATATTTCATATTTTCTTTCTTTGCAGAACTGCATAAATTGAAACTAGGTCGATGCTTTCTTCGTTCAACATATTTGAAGAGAATTTTTGCTGGAGCACATTATAAGCACATTTCAGTTAAAACTTTTTCTTTATATTCGGTTTGATGTTAAAATGACATTTTATTTTGAGGATTGGGGAAATAATTTAATCTAATTTGTTGTCATTAGAGACAACTCTACTTGGTCAGTCTTTTCAGAAAGATGCAAAAAGTATAAACATGTTGGTACCGTCGTTATAACTTCTTTCCTACCTATGAAATTTAATTTTTTCTCCACTTAAACGTCTCTTTACGCAATTTATCTCAGAACACGATTGCACCATATTTAGTTTTTACGAATCTTTCACATACACTAACTAAATCACACAAAAATTCAAGAAATCAATCAATAATGTCAATACATGACATTTACTTCAAAGTTTGTTTGCAGCATTTTGTACCGGTATACCCGTGTATCATTATTTATTTTACCGGTATTTGCCTCAACTAGCTTCATCTGCCTTGCACACATCAGCGCGATTGACTTCTCTTTCTAGGGCCAGTCCATAGTTTACTAGATCTATGATCTAAAGACAACTTACGTAATAATTAAAACTAATGTTAGAAAATTGTCAATTAATCAACTGTCAAACCTGATTTGATGTGTCAAATCAATGATCTCCTTTACTACGTCGCAATTTGTCTCCACTGACCTTAATAGCCATTCATTAGAATATCTCAAAAAGTGGCATGTTTAAAAGTTGGATATATATGTATATACTATATTGAAAGCTCGTAACCCTTTTAGGCAACAAAATTGAACAAAGGTCTAAAAATTTTCATCCACAGAAGCCAATCATTTCTGGTCTGTATTTTTAATATGTATAGTCCGTATGATATTTGTTGAGATAGAATTCCAAGAAGACCCATGCACCACTTTCTTGGAATTAATCGCAATTACACCCGAGGTAGAGCGACATCGGCGGAAAATTTCAAAGCCGCCCCTGCCGCAGTAAACTGCTACAGTAGTTCCGATAACAGGACTTGGCTATTGGCTATTATTTTGCTTGGAATCCTATCTCAACAAATATTGTACGGACTATACCTATTTCATTTCTCTACTCGGTAAATATCAAAAATCTAATTATGCTTAAAAAAGTAAGGACGGGTGATAATTTGTAAATAATGCATTTTTACTTTTTCAACTCGTCTCTTTCTTCATTCTTGACTCTCTACTGCCAAAGAAAGAGAAGAAAACTGTAGTATGAGATTTTAATTGTACTTCATATTCTATAAAGTTCCTAGACATTAATAAAGTATCGCAATCAACTGCTATTTGGGGGGGAAATCCATATTGACAACCTTCAAATATAAGGTTAAATTTTCGATACATTTTTACGCAATTATTAATTTTCACATAGGTATTTTGAAGAATTCATTACGCAATACCTCAATATTTCCATCTATTATACTACAACAATTAAATTATAGTAGTTTTTTATATAAAGAGCATAAGTTGACAATATGTCAAGCTGCCAAAAACATTGATTGAGGTACTTGGTCAATCTAGTACTTTAATAGTTTAATACCTCACAAGTGTCAGCCAAATTACTTTAACTTTTACGTATTTTTCAACTGCTAGTTAAATAATAATTTTATACATAAATTAGAAAAGATGATAAATACCTCAGTGTACCATTATTCCATGGCTAGAAATTGGCCTCAATGATTTGGGATCGAGGGGGATTATCCCTCTTTATCCTGCCTCATCTCTTGTAGGCCTGGACAGCCTTCGTAGGATCAACAGTTGCTTTGGTGGCTATATCTTAATTTTTTGTATAAATATCACGTGATACATAAATTGAAAATATACACGTAGATTTCAAAAATCGAAAATATCACATAATCATGTGCATTCTACCCAAAAAAAGCTGAAAAGAATCTGTATGCAAGTAAAGAATATTTTCTGAAATAGAATAATTATGTAATACATTAATAAATACTAAAAATTATAAATTCCCTATTTCTGAATCAAGATATCGAGATGGGGTTTTTGCCGTCAATTTTTCTTAACAGACACACATATTATGCCTATATCCTTGGAAAATCCCTAAATGTTAGAAATTGGCTCACCCTCTATACAACGTGGTTGATGGAAAATTATACAAAATTTCAATAATTACGTGCGTAATCAAGGGGCACGACACCGTCCTCTGCCCGCCCCCTTACACTAAACCGTAGAAAAATTGAAAAGGTAAAGATATGTTCTCATTAATTATATGAATTCCTGGAAATAATAATAAATATATATTCTTCTATAACTGCTTATTTAAACTAACAAAATATAACTGATTCAATATAAGAGAAATGTGTATAATGTATCTCTAGTGTCTATCGATTTAGGACATTATGGATTTGGTGTATAGGTTCATGGTTAATAGGTATTAAATTGATGAGTTGATAAGTTCTGGGTTAATGAATTTAGGATTTGAGTTTAATGAATTTAGGATTTGAGTTTAAGAATAATGGATATGGAGCTTTGGGTCAAAGTTAGTGATTTTTTTGTTTTATAGTTTAAGGGCATATGGCCAAAGATTTAGAGTCATGGGTTAAAGGTCTATGGTTTATGGAATATGCATTTATGGATTTAGGATTTATGAGTTAAGGGGCGAGGGTTAATTTTTTGTGTTATGGGTTAGGAACGAAGATTTAGGGTTCATGTATTAAAGGTCTATGGACTCAAGCAATATGAGTTTATGGGTTCAATTCAGGGTTTAACTGTTGTCGAGTTGTCTATGGTTTAGGGTTTAAAAGTTCAAAATTAATACATGCGAAAGTACAATATGCCTTCAATTCGCGTATAAAAAGTGTGAATTTACGTCTTCCTAACGTTATAAGAAATGTATCTATTTCACATGCTCATTTTCTGCTGTGATCCGCAAAAGTGCAATTCCTGAAAAGAATTAAAAAAAAATAAGCAAAATTCGTCTACATGCTGGTTGTTGAGCGAACTTTGACGCGAGAAATGTGGATTTGCATTGTATGCCGCGCAGCACTTCAAATATGTATTCCACTGCGACACTGCTGCACGGTACTATCACAAGTAACGAGCGTTCAAATAAAAACGTGGTCAAGTTGGTTCTGAAAATTTGGACGTAGGGCGTAGCGTATAGCAAATGAACTTAAAACGTCATCTGTCAAGCCGCTATATCGCCGCTATCAATTTGAATATTTTCGTTTTAAAAAGCGTTTAAAATGGTGTTTTCTCAAGAACAAAAAGTGTTTATCATAGAGTCCTACTTTAGAAATGGACGCAAGATTGATGGAATATGGAAGTATTCTATTGAGGAATGTTTCATAGAATTTCAAAATCAATTTCCCGGCGTTGTTGAGTACAAAATTTTTCAAAGTGCAGTTCAGCGTTGTGTTAATGTTTTTCGTGAAACGGGCAGTGTAACAAGAAAAGAAGGAAGCGGCCGACCTAAAAAGCGGACTGAAGAATTAAAAGAAAATGTCCAACAAATAATGGAAAATGCGCCAAGAACTTCTGTACGTGTTTTATCACAAATGGTGGGAGTATCAGTCGGTACCTGCCACACAGTGTTAAAAAAGATTTGCGTTTGAGCTCCTTTAATTGTTTGTTATTGTTATCACGATTATTCTTTAAAATAAAGTTATATAGTCATTAACGTTATTGAAACTGACAGCTGCTATACAGCTCGTTGAGAAATGAGGTAAGTTGGTCGCTATAAGCTACTCCCTACGTCCAATGTGTCAGAGCCAACTTCGACCACGTTTTTATTTGAACGCTCGATATGTCACCGGCATTACTTGTATCACGTTTTCTATTTTCCTCTAATTCCTTCCTTATTCGTTTAATGGACTCACATTATTTTAATTGGCCTTTACCTGTAAAAACATTTTTATTCAAAAGTTCTATTTCTTAATTTGTTCTTTCACTTTTACCGTTATTTTTTCATAAATATTTTCCATTTTTGTTTATTTTTGGTGTATCTTTTTAATTTTTTTGTAGAATAAACATCCTAAAAGCTCGTTGTTTTCTTTTTTTTTTCAACATATTTCCATTACTTTTAATACCTACTTAAATATTTAATTGTTGCCTTTCTTAACCTAATCATAATTATGTTTGTGCTTCTCCTCATTTTGTCGTTAAATTTTTCTATATTTTCTTAATTTCATATTTATTTTCTTATCATTAGAGAAAAATATAAATTACGTCCACATTGCATACTGTCTGGAATATATAATTTGTTTATTCTGAGAATCAAATATTGGTAGAATTGTTACTAGTGTATTCAATACCATTATACAGAGCCTTCATAAATATTTACAAGTCACGTGACTGCCGAGTTTAGGCAACCAACATTGCAGGGCTGGTACTGGTAACGAAAAATCTCTAAATCTTGACGTCACAATGAACAATGACAAACCGTTACGTCTAATGGCTGACTGGTTGAATATAATCTCGTAAAAAATTACACTAATCACAGCCGGTGAAACAAAATGTTTTTTATTGTAATTTTACTTATTTCATTGCCAACGTAAAGGAAATAAAATTACTGTTCTAAACAAAATGACTGCTCACGTGGTTTGTTTTATGAAAGCTCTGTACAATATGTTGTTTTCAGGTCTTGCCGAAATGACTCGCGACTACAAGTCAGAACCAGAACAAACCGAACCTAAAGAACTTGTAAGTCGAAGAACGGGAACCCAACTTCCCAGGCCTCTTTCACCTACTGAAAGTGATCAAACACAAAATTCACCTACCTCCGTTCAAAACTTGAGAGTTTGTAAATCACCTACGGAAAGGGACAGAGAACGAGATAGAGAGAGAGATAGAGACAGAGAAGGAAAAAGACCTTCGTCGGTGGAGAACATAACTCCACCGATTTCAAGTGATTGTGGAGTCAGTGATATTGTGCACACTAGTAATAATATGACAACTACATGTTCTTTAGTTAATCCTCCTGTTATTTGTAGTAGATTGCCATCGCCACTTAATTGTGATGCTCTGCCAGGTCCTTCGAATATGCCTCCAGTTCAACAAGTGCCTCTGGTAATAATTACTGAAAGATATTTTTTTAATTTTAAATTTGTGTGTTTTTAGAGTCTTAAGAAAGAAGTTGATTGGCCTGGAGCAGAAGATAAGAATACAGGAGAAGGTTCATCATCTGAATATTCGAGGCATCCTCATGACTCCGTAAGTATGATTAGTAATTTTTATTTATTTAACGGTTATGCATGAATTTTGTCTCTCTTTCAAACTCAATCAAAATATTTTATCGCTTTATGGCCACGGTAGCGTAGTCGGTCGAGAGTGCGGTGGCAAGCATTTCTCGGCCCGGCTTCCTATCCGATCCCTGGCGTCGCGGTCGGCACTGGCAATGTCGATGGATAATGGGTGTTTGTCCGCGTTTTTTCAAGTGTAACCCCCTTTCGCACAGCCTTTGGCTTTGGATTTGGAAGAGACAATCATTTCTGTGGTTTGTTTTATGTATTTATGTTTCAATGTTTGACCATTTCTGACCACTATATCTCGAATGAGAGAAAAGATAAAATAAAATAACTCGCAAAATCGTACTTGTTAAGTGCTATTACAAAAAACAATATGTTGCGGCCGAAATAATCTTATTAGCAATGTTCACACGTAGTTAGAATACATTAGATTACAAAAGTGAATTTTATTCAGTTCAATTTGCTTGCAGCAAACCTACCAGAAGCCTTCAAGAACAAACCGATTGATTGCAAATTTGTACGCCGTGATTAAGATTTATTATAGACATATATATANCGAAGTAATTTCCATTTTCCTGTAAGCATAGTCTAATTCTACGATTAAAGTTGCGACGAACTCTTGAAAAAATATATGTCATTCTTTACTTCCTTAGCATATATATAAATTTATTTAACTACTTTTAACCACTTTAAAAAGGTATAATTGTAACAAGTCAAAATATACAGGATGTTCTCAAAGTTGAGTCATTTATTTTAACAGCTGGTAGGACTCGTAAAAATAAGTCGATTTAATAAGTTTCAATTTATAAGAGTTTATTCAACAATATTTACAATAATTTTGTTTTTTGTTTATCCACATTGATATTAAATACGCAGTTTGAGCAAGTACTAAAATTAAATAAACCACTGAAACTGCTATTAACCTCATTCTTGGAGCAATTCTCAAAGCAGTCCAACACGTTTTCATTAATAGTTATACTATTTTCAGATGTTGTGAAATCAGAAATGACAATGGCTTATCAATTAGCATTATCAACTTTCAGTATTCATTTCGCAATATTTTCTTTATTCCAAAGTGAGTCTTCAATGTAGCCTTCCGCCACAGTGCCCGATCTCCCTCCTCCGTGTCTTTTAAGACTAGTGAGGTAACCACCGCCGTCAACTAAAAGGATAGCAGACGTTCGTCGTAATGCGTGTCCACTATACTCTTTCCAGTTGTCTAGCTTCAAAAATGTTGCCACTTCTTGCGAGACGGTACTGATTTTATGAATACCAACCACCATTAGATGATACGTTCCGCTAACTAATCTGAAAAATAATCGACATTCTACCAATCCGGGTGGACGTAAAGCAACATATTAAATACAACAACTTAAATAATTGTCTCCCAACACAGTAAAAGTACGTGGTCTCTTTGTTTTGGTATAATATGAATAAATTATGACAAGCACTTAATAAGTAATCTAATAAATAAATCAAGTAGTAATAAATAGATAAAGATAAATGAAATACACAAAAATAAGTAAATACTTTACTCACCTGATTTTTATAGTATAGGTACCTGTATGCCATAGTTGAAATCTAGTTGTGGCTAATCTTCGAGTGCTAATTAAAATGCGTTTAAAATTTCTGGTTCTGTGTTTCTCACTCTCTAAGTTGGTTCACATCCAATATTAGCGCACCCGTGACTTCTTAAATGTTGAGCAAATCTTATAAACGTTTTCTTCTTCGATATTTGTTGGTCGGGATAATTTATTTATTTATTTAGATACAATATCCAACGGGCAATGCCCAATTACAGGATAAGGTTACAAACTAAAAAGAAAGTAATAAAAATAGGCCAAATAGATAAAATAATAATAACAAATACCACAAAATAAAATATCTAAAACAAAGAGGTAGCAGACAAATAATATTAAAAAGCTATTATACATACAAACAAATGCAAAACATACCTATACAAACATAACATTTAAAGTAACACTTTTTTAGTTTGGGTGATACCGGAACAGAGTATATCGATGCGGGATTCAATTTCTGAACAACCAATAATTATTTGGTGCAGCCGGAGACGCTTTATATAAATTAGTACGATGATGTTTGACCGCGAAAATGTGTAAATGTCGGGTATAAGCTCTAGGAATATGGAAATCAATCATTCGTAATATATCTTCATATACAACCTTATTATAAAAAGAAAATAACAGAATTTAACTTGCGTCTTTAAGATAAACTACTCATATTGAAACGTTTGGAAAATGCTTCCTGAGGAAATCCTTGAGGAAAATACCGGTCATCAATAAAAAATGTAGCCGATTTAAAGAAACGGCGTTGAATTTTCTCAATAGATATTATGTGCGTAATGTAGATACGTGTCCACACTACAGAGGCATACTCAAATTTAGACCTAACAAATTAACAAACAAAAAGTATCAATTTTTGTAAAACTGCACATGTTTCGAACAATAAATCCCCAACTTTGTACCTAGGAATTCATTATCACAATTTCAATATGCTTGACAAAGATAATTTAGGGTCAAAATATGCGCCCTAATATTTAACAAAGTTAGGTCGTTAAAGGGCTACTCAGACTATACTCACTGAATTTGATCACATTGTCGACTAAAAGTCATGACATTACATTTCAGAGGCAGCCTATTAGCAGTGCACCAAGAGTTAATTATATCTAGATTACTTTGAAGATTCATGGCATCAAAAACATTATCAACTGAAGAAAATATTTTTATATAATCGGCATATAACAAATAATGCACATTCAACTGAAAAGTAATATCATTAATAAATAATGCGAACAACAAGGGATCAAGAATAGAACCTTCCGGAACACCTGATGTCTGGGCAAATTCAGTAGATTTATCACCGGAAATTTGAACAAATTGAGTTCTGCCACTAAAATATGAATTAACAGCAACCCGCCCCGGCTTCGCACGGGTAAATATAAAATAGCCTATGTTACTCCGAGGAGATGTAGCTTTCGGTAAAATTGGTTGAGTAGTTTTTAAGTTAAATCGTAACAAACAAAAAATCAATCATCTTTCATCTAATGCGACCCTAATATTAATTTTAAAATAATTCACGATATATCTATACAGGGTGTATTTAAATGGAGGGGCACAAATGATACCAGAGATTGCTTGGGTGAAAATAAGTCGATTTATAACATACATAACATACCTATATCCCAAGTCGCATAATAAAAAAGATACAGGGTGTCAAAGTGAAAAATAAAAAATGGTTCTTCCTTAATAATTTCTATAATTTTAGTCAGAAATGTTTCAAATTTTCAACAGATAGGTTTCTTAATGATGAGAAAAATAATATAATAATGATTTTTGAGTGTCGAGTACGAGGCGCCCTCTGCAGGCAACGTTTTGCATTAAATATGTAGTAACTTTTTTGCCAACCCCCGTATACCGCTTTTAGTAACAAAATATGAAATATTGGACTTTTTTTAACAAAAAAGGGATACTTATTGAAAATGGTTGAAGCCAACCGTTCAAGAGATATTTTTAATTTCATAAATTAGTTTTACGGATTTATACCTCCACGAATACGAAGGTATAAACAGACACTTTTGTTCATAAATTCAGAACGCATTGCCTCACAGTAATTATTAGTTGTGGATCTGTATTTTAAAATTCGACCAACAGGGGACGCAGGAATCAACTGAGACATTATTTTTCCTGTTTTAAATTTACTATTTTCGCATATTGTTTTAGCATGTGTGAATACGCTTGTTGCATAATTTCTATTTAATTGTTTTTTTTTGGTGTCTTTATTAAAAAAACATATTTTCTTGTGAATGTGAAATTATTTAAACCCTGCATTAAAGAAATCTCATGAAATAACAGTTCAGGTGAAAAAATATTGAAAAATACTTACCTATTTATTGTTAGTTTAATAATAATTATTAGAAAAAGAGCAAAACAACTAAAACCAAGAGTCACTTAACAGTCAATAGATAATTTAAGAGAAGTAATTGGCTGACAAAAAAAAAACAAGATTTTTTAAAGGATATTTTCGAAGTAATTTCCATTTTCCTGTAAGCATAGTCTAATTCTACGATTAAAGTTGCGACGAACTCTTGAAAAAATATATGTCATTCTTTACTTCCTTAGCTACTGCAAAAATTCTGTGACGAAGCGTCTCCACACTGTCAATAGGGTTGGAATAAACAACATTTTTTAAGTGACCCCATAAAAAATAATCCATGGGTGTGAGACCCGGTGATCGCACAGGCCATTTGACTGGTGCGTCGTTCCCTCGACCCGTCCATCTCCCAGGAAAATTTAAATTTAACCATTGTCTTACAGCTAATGTACTATGAGCGTACCACATGTGTTCACGGATAGCTAGTGGCACGTCTTCAAGCAATATTGGGAGTTGGTCATATAAAAATCTCAAATATTCCGCTCCGCCGAGACGGCGTGAGGAAGAATAAACGGACCAATAAGATAATCTTCTACGATTCCTGCCGATACATTTAAACTAAAGTTATGTTGAAATTTGCATGTACAAACTTGGTGAGGATTTTCGTCAGACCATCAGTGACTATTGTGATGGTTCACTAAACCATGTCTTTGAAATGACGCTTCATCACCAAACAAAATACTGGATAAAATATTTCTGTTTTCCCTTGAAATGTTCATATACTATTGACAAAAACCTATCCTGTTAGGTAAATCCGCAGCAGTCAATTCCTGCACAGGTTGTAGATGGTAGGGGTATAAAAGATTATCATTGGCAAATTTCCAAATCGTAGTATGTGAAACGTTATACTGTGTCGCCAATTTTCTGGTACTAGTTTCAGAATTCTGATCTTGTAAATTGCCAAGGACAACTTCTTCAAGTTCTACATCGCGAATAAGACGACTTCTGCCAGTACCTTCAGGACGAGATTGAATGTGTCCGTTTTCTCGAAGTCTTCTTTCTACCGCCTCAAAAGTTTTTCTAGCAGGAACACGACGATTGGGATATCTGGCATGATAAAGATGTATAGCAGCAGCTCAGTTCTTGTAACATTTCGACATACTCATCATTAGTATACATAATTTGTTATTTTATTCAATTCCAAAACTATTTAATATCTAGGATGCAGGTAAATAGTGACTAAAATCAATTAACACTTTAAACTAATACTTCATAATTGCAATTTACGAGTATTATCAACTGACATTGATCTACTCGATTTTTTTATTTATTTAAGCAACTCGAACCTTGGTATTCGTAGAGGTATAAATCCATAACACTAATTTATGAAATTAAAAATATCTCCTCAACAGTTGGCTTTAGCCATTTTCAATAAGTAAACCTTTTTTGGTTAAAAAAGTCCAATATTTCATATTTTATTACAAAAAGCTGTATACGGGGATTGGCAAAAAAGTTACTACGTATTTAATGCATAACGTTACAAGCAGATGGCGCCTCGTATTCGACACTCAAAAATCATTATTATATTATTTTTCCCATCGTTAAAAATCTCTCAGTTGAAAATTTGAAACATTTCTGACTAACATTATAGAAATTATTAAGGAAAAAACATTTTTTATTTTTCACTTTGACACCCTGTATCTTTTTTATTATGCGACTTGGGATATAGGTATGTTAGGTTAAATCGTCTTATTTTCACCCAAGGAATCTGGTATCATTCGTGCCCCTCCATTTAAATACACCCTGTATACCTAAAGACAACAAACGAACTGAAAACTAAAAATGCAAAACCGTTAAATTTAAAACAATATAGGTAACTACCACCAATGTGAAAACAAAACGAATTAAATTAAAGTATCTATGTTCAGGACTATCAATTTTAATTAAGTAATAAGTAAGTAGTTAGGTATCTAACTACCTAAAGAAAACACGAAACAAAAATGCGACTATGAAGTTTTAAATGATTCTCAATAAGAAAAAAAACAAACAAATTATTAAAACTCAATGAAATAAAAGTATGTTTGCAAGTATCTATGTATGTTCCGACTACCTAAAGACAACAAATACAAAACAAAAATGTGACCTTAAAATATCGAACGCAATTATAACTTTCCAACAACACCCAGAAAGAAAACACAGTCGTCAGTCGTCACCTCCATTCGCTCCAAGTCAGTTTATTAAAGGATCACGCGCGCGTTATCGTTCGGCTTATTAGCTAAACAGTAGGCAAGACGGTGCGGGGGGAGGGTCGGCGATCGCATCAAGCGAAGCGAGGCGCTTGAATTTTATTCTCGCGTCCGTAATTTTTTTGCGATTACTCCTAAGATATTCATTTAAATTATATGGTGTAAAAGAGTAAAATAATGTGCATGAAATGCTTAAAGCCTCTAACTTATTTAAAATGATAAGGATTAATACCGTATTTGTGTAAATAGCTTTTACATTACCGCTTTATAATTGCCAATTTTTTAAAGTATTAAAATGGATATAGGTAGTATGTTATCTTTAACATATAGACATATGCCATCGCGGACTTTTCTGTAGGCATATATAAGATACACAATTCCACCATACATTGATACACTACATAAACTTTCGGACCCCCCCGGCTCGGACGCGAGGCGCGGGGTCACGGGGCGCCCGCGCGGCCCGGTCGAATCACGGCGACACGAAATTAAATTCGTTGCGCATTATTTTGATTTTGCTATATCTCCTAAGGTATTCATTTAATTTGCATGGTGTAAAGGGAAAAAATAATCTTCATGAAATGCTCAAGCCAACTAATGTATTTAAAATGATAAGGATTAATACCGTATTTGTGTAAATAGCGTTCCAATTACCGCTTTATAATTGCCCATTTTTTAAAGTATTAAAATGGATATAGTATGTTATCCTTAAGGGATAGACATATGCCATCGCGGACTTTTCTGTAGACCTATAGACAATTCCACCATACATTATTTTGTTATATCTCAAATGGTTTAGGCAGCGTTTTCGTTGAAAGCTTCCAGACGGCTTATTTTTTTCCGACACCTCCAAAAAATATCGTTAATGTATACAAAAACTTAACAAATTATATACTAAAACCTTCATCGGGAACCACTCTATCCATTGGTGAAAATAGCATGAAAATCGGTGCAGTAGTTTTTGAGTTTATCGCGAACAGACAGACAGACAGACGCGGCGGAGGACTTTGTTTTGTAATATGTAATGATTAGTTCAAGGAAGTCTGACGATAGTCCAAAAGCGTTTAATTTATAATAGCTAATAATAGTCCATGGTCGAGACGGTCAAACGTCTTCGAAAAATCTGTATAAATTACGTCTACTTGGCTTCCCCGATCTATAGCCTCGCTGATAAACTGAGTAATGCATACTAAATTCGTACCTGTCGACCGTCCTTCCATAAATCCATGTTGTTCAGGAAGTATAATATTTTTTAATTGAAAAGGGAAGAACTATAGCAATTTCAAAAACCTTATTGAAGTTACACAGTATTGCAATAGGTCGATAGTTAGTGACAGGTATTAAGTCCGGACCCATAGTCATTATAGGCTTTAATTGTTTGATAGAAAATAATACATCACATTGTCTTTATTAAAAATACTAGATGCAATAAACGAAGTTGGAAAATAGTTTGCAAAACCATCAGCGATTTGTTTGTTGTCACTACACGATATATTATTGTAAACCATTGTGGACGGGACAGTTACCTCTGTTTGAGTTGTCGAAGGTCCAGAATTTATTTGGATTGGATTTCAATTCGAATTCAGTAGCAGAAATATAATTTGAGTAAGCTGTTTGACTTTTATATCAAGATCATTTTTTAAATGGGACCCCATAATTTTGACCCCGGAAATGGAGAGCGGAAAATTTTATGTTCGGATATGACCTTGAAATGACTATGAAGGTCAAGATCAAGGTTAAATATCAATAAGTCCCAAAGTGGCCCAACAGTACCGGAATTGCAGAATAACCCACCAGGAAAAATATTCTCCACAATAGTTCTAGGATTCTTGATGGGCACTAAACCGGTGACCTTGGAGTTAACGTCCGCCTTGACCTCAAATTCCTTATCCTCCGGTTAATTCAAGGTCAAATTGGTCTAATGTGAATTAGAATATGTGAATATCAGAATTACAATTAACATTAACATCGGAACGTGTGAATATTAGAATAACCAACTTGACCTTGAAATGACCGGAGGATAAGGAATTTGAGGTCAGGGTGGAGGTCAAATCCAAGATTACCGGTTTAGTGCCCATCAAAAATTCTAGAACTATTTGGAGAATATTTTTCCTGGTGGGTTATTTTGCCATTCCAGTAATGTAGGACCACTTTGAGGCTTTTTGATATTTGACCTTGATTCATATTCTATTCAAGGTTATATCTGAACGTAAAATTTTCCGCTCCATGTCCGGAGTAAAAATTATGGGGTACCATTTAAAAAAAGATTTCGTGACCTTGATATGATCTTGAAGGACATTGTCCAGGTCAAATTCAAGGTCACCATCGGATTGCTAGGGAAATACCTCTAATGCTTTACTTTTACCCTACCCCTTGAATATTCCCAGATATCCTGTCATTCCAGTACTTTTGGCCCACCCTGTACTATAATAGAACAGCTTCTTTTTAATATATCTTGAAATCAACAAATCATACAAATCTTATTTTATCCGTCTAGTGTAAATATTACCAAACATCTATATTTTTACAGTCCTGCAGTTGCAGAATTTTGAAAACGTTGATAATCTATTAAAACACCACGTGTACCAATTATAAGATCAACTGTTTTTTATAATAGAAGAATCTTGAAATGTATTAGAGTGTGCCGTCAAGAAGTTGACAATCATTTTGGCTAAGTTGATAAAGATGTATAATTTTCGATTTTCCAACAAGAAAGCTTTTGGTTCTCAATATAGCTGATGTGGCTGGAGGCATTAGGAGTAAAGAAATACCATCATTTTAAATGGCACACATCTTTGTTTCCTTCAGCCAAACAAATGAGCGTCAACTTCTTGTGGTGGTGTTTTATTGTAGATTGTATGAATATCAAAGGCAAGAAGTTGATGTAATTTGTTTGGTTGCAGGAACTGGATAGCAGTGTTAGAGAAGACTCACCTAGACTGTATCCTTGCATGTATTGTGGCAATTCTTTTCCACATCAGAGTAAACTTACGCGGCACATTCTGTCTCATAGTTTAGAAACTTTAAAATATCGGGAGCAGCGGCAACCCCATACATCGTCTTTAGCTATACCGGAACCTCTCAGTTTTATGGATTTTAGTGGAAGAATTCCAACAACTCCTCATGAACCACCTGACCCCACAGATCAACCCCCTACCCCTATGGAGCTAGACATAAATGAAGCGGCAGCTGCTGCAGTAGGAAGTAGTAGCGGTGGAGTAGTTCTTTGTAAATTTTGCGGAAAATCTTTTCCAGATGTGAGCTCACTAATTACACACTTACCAGTGCACACAGGTGATCGTCCCTTTAAATGCGAATTTTGTGGGAAGGCTTTTAAGTTGCGACATCATATGAAGGACCACTGTCGTGTACATACCGGTGAAAGACCATTTCGTTGTGCTCTTTGTGGAAAAACATTTTCAAGATCTACTATTCTTAAAGCTCATGAGAAAACTCACTATCCTAAATACGTTCGCAAATTTCTTTCACCCAGTCCATTAGATACTGAGGAAGAAAATCCTCACTAACTTCTACTTGAAAGCCTGGAATATGCGTTATTATACTAGCTAATTGCTTTTTAGGTTGTTACAAGTGAACTTTTCTGCTAGAATACTTTGCTAGAATACCCATTTGCCACTTCATTATATTTTCATTATTATTAACCTTGTCACCATAGTTTCTGGTAAAAAAGTTCACTTTAATATTTGCGTTATGCAATCAAGGCATCAATGTTACAGTTACGGGGATGGTCAAACATTTTTTATTACTGGCAAAAATATATTTCATTTGCAAGAAATGTAAAAGAGCTGTGATAGAATTACTTAGTTAATGGTATTTTACTATAACTAGTAAAAGTATATATAGATACGTGACCATACCTTGGCATATTATACTAGCATTTATAAAAAATATTGGTATGTTTATATTTTAATGAATGAAAGTAAAGACTTCATTTTCGGAATCTCGTTTTGATATTATTTCTCGCATATTGTTTTTTTTTTTTTCGGAAAAAAATTACTGGAACGAATAATAATTTATTATTGATTTATGTTGTAGGTGCTGACAGACCCTGAATTTGATTATACTTAAGAATTTCTTAATTGGAACAAATTCATTAATTGAAAATTAACAAATAACAAAATATAATCATACCAAAAAGTGGCGGAATTCATTTTTAGCGTAATTTTGATCTTCCTGTTTGGTTAAAATTCCATTCATTAAACTCTTGTAACTTGGTATATGTATTGGTATAGAATACCTTTGCAGTATTATAGTGCAGGAAGGAGATGGTACAGATGGATATATTTAAGGACTGTTAATATGGCTTAGTACCATCATCTCCCACAGTAGTGTCCTGCAATGTGTTGTATGTTCCTTTCTGTTATTTACCATGGGAAATATATAGCAATAATCATATACAAATAGTATAATAAACATTAATATTTATAATATATAAAGATTTGTAGGAAGCATTACGGGGTACGTCGAGAAAAATACATTAATATTTATTACAGACTTCCAATTCGATATATGTTTGTGATAATATATACTTTACACGTTATATCATTGAACTCACCTTATACCGAAGCACGTGTAATTCTAATTATCCCAAAGAAATTTTAAGACGAAATTGGTGAAGATATTGTACCAAACTATTTAAGCAAATTAATTTGTCTATTCAATACTGATTTACTTTGATTCTCACTTCATCCATACTTTGCGATATATTTTTCCGGCTTCTATTTGGCAGTGTTTACTTCAATTTAAAATTTTTAATATTCATCACAAAATAATTAAAATAATATTGATTTATTATTATTTATTACTCAGTTGGAATTAGAAGTGCATTAATTTTTAACTCCAAATAAACAGTAATATTTCAGATTAATCAGTAAACAATCTAAAAATAAAATTTATTTTTTTTTTTTGGTCTTATGCAAAAAACAATGTCGAATTGGATTTCTAATACATAAACTCTAGGGACGCCTTAGTCGTAAGTTTAAACTACTATTTTTGTTTCCTACTTAAGAGAATATATTTATGATATTTTTAATAGAGAAATATATATATTATTGTACATAGAACCTGTAGGTGACTAGAATATTTATTTCTGAAAAGTTTCTAAAACTTGGAATAAGGTCCATTTGGGCCAATGGTCGGCAGATATTGCCAGGCTAATCTCTATCAACTCGAGTGCCTCTAAACTAACTATTCATTAACTGCATTCATACCAAGCACGGGATCCATAGACTGGAATGGTGATGAATAAAATTTGTTTTAAACTATGACTGTCATTGTACTTAACGTAACGTGATATATTTATGATTAAATTAAGGAAGTACGAGAAACACTGACGTTTTATATAAATAATAAAATCCGCATTTTGCCCAACTGAGAGTATGGACTGAAGAATTACATCGAGGAAGAATATGGTTTCCAACTTCTGACGTAAATTGCTGAGGATTTTGTAGGAGGTATAACAAATTAATATAATAATGAATTACAGATGTAATCTGTGATAGTCTGTGATGAAAAATACACTCATGTTACGTTATTTCTTGATTAATTTGTGATCGAAATGTTTAATTTTACAGTTAAGATTGAATTAAGCGTTTTTTTATTGTGTATAATAGAATGGGCTAAACGAAACCTCAATAATTTCGAGCAAATCGTAAAAAAAGTTGTCGATTTGATATAAATTTTCCCTTCTTGCAGTGTTGGTCAAAAAAGTGGTCCTCTGGATCCCATGAATATTTTATTGAAATATTGATAGAAGTGTATCATAAACAAATAGCATAAAACCGTTGTGTAGATGAATTTTCTAATAGCGGGTAACCGCGCATAAGTTGAGATTAAAACTGAAGACGTCAAAAGATGTCCCTCCAAAACAAAATCAAGGACTTGCATTAAAAAAAACATAATTGTCTCGGAGTTATCGAGGCTACTTCATTTTCGTTGACCCACTCTATATAAATATTTCGGATTATCTCCAAATTATATGGATGTACCACAAATACTAATTCGAATTACATATAATTTCAGGTAACTTGAAAAATGCAAGTTTCCCTGTTTTTCCTCTTTGGTGTACATTTTATCCACTACATATTTTAGCTAACATCTGTAATATCCACATAAGCATATACATATATTTCTACTTTATCTATCAAGCCTTTAATAAACTTCAGTTAATAAAATCAAATACACCCGGTATTATGGAGATAATCCATTTCGGTATATGTGTGCAGGTATTAACACTTAATTCTAAATTATTGTTGATTTTTTACATACGTTTTACAAGTAATAGATATATTACATTTGGTTAGTGAGTTACTGAATATTACCGTAAGTACATTATTTATTACTTGTACCTACGTAAATATTGAAGAATTCATTATTTGTTCTCTAGTTTCCTAGTTTTGTGGTAGCTCAGGGTCACTCACTTCCAATAACAATAGACATATACAATAAAACTAGTTATATCATCAGTCTGGCCATCACCTTTATTTAGTGATAGATGTTACTACAGCACAGCACATTATACTGGGCTGTGCTGTAGTTATTTTACAACTATGGTACTTAATATATTTTACGTTTTACATTATATTTGTTGAGAAGTTTCGGAATTGTACGGTAATTTATCTTCTGATTTTGATTTCGTGAAGTTATATAAACAAAAATTAATAGATATACAGAATTCAAACTCAAAACCGATACTAAATTATTAGCGTTGCATGAATACAATAATTACAAGTTATTCTTGATAATGAATTAGTTATTGTTATTTTGTATTTTACATTTCGTATATTATTATCTCGAGAAGGTGATGGTCTGTATTTTATTTAAGTTTGATACCTAATGATATTTTGTTAACGCTCTTAAAATATAAAACAAACTGGAATTATTTGCAGATGCTTTAAAATTCAGTTGTTGAGTGCCAACTACCGTATGCTAGTGATGTTAAGTTTTTAGTATTTTATTCAAATTTTTCTGCAGATTTTTTAATAATGTTATTTATTTCCATATTAAAATATTTGCAGAAAAATATTGTAATATTTAGGAACGTAATATTGAACCTTGACAAGTTGAATCATTTTTATAAATATCTACTTTAATAATATTTTAGACCTTGTAAGTAAATTATACTTACAAAAAGTATAAAAAATTAACAGTTTTGAAGAATCTTAACCTTAATACTTTTCATTTCTTATAGTGATTTAAATACCGTCCGTTAAAAAATTTGGGAAATATAGGAAAAATTCTATTATTGTAATTTAAAAAAATTCTTTTGGAAATTGTTTCTGCATCTTTAACATTAAAAAATATGATATTACTTCTTGGTAAAATTTTCTTGAAAATAGTTTAAGTAAAAACCATAATTATATATATGTATACAATCAATTTTAAATCAGTTCCACTTTTTCCAAAATCAACATTAAATTGACATAATATTCCATGTACATTAACTTATGAAAGATTATGAACTAAATTTTTTGCCAGAGGAGAATGGTCATTAAGCGCCGTTTTCGGCCTAATTAGATAAATTAAAAAAAAATGCATGTTTTTTATAGCTTGAGGCCAGACAAACAAAATTCAATCGATTTTAGTCCAAACAGACCCATCCCCACCATCCACTGCCCCACATATGCATCCAACGCCCATCTTCCCTTCCCATCCCCATACTTCTTGTCACGTCCAACTACTGTGACAGGCAAGAATGCCAGAAAACTTAAACTGAAGCTCAGATAAACACAAACTAGGGCTCGCACAGGTAAGCTGAACCTGAATAACGGAGTATTAGAGTGTAATTAAACCATGGCCAGGAAAACTCAAACTGAACCTGGGACAGGGAAACTCTAACTGGCTTAGGCTGCCAAAATCAGGCTGAAACGCCGACGGCAAACTCAAACTGAAGTTCAACCCAAGCTAACCCTTGGACAGGGAAACTCAAACTGAAACTCAGACACGTAAGATCAAAATCTAACAGAAGCTCTAACTGGTAAAAGAAAGCTGAATCCATCAGGCAAATGCAAACTGAAACTCGGATAGGGAAGCTTTGGACCAAAATCAACTGAATATTTCTTGACTGGTCTAGGGATGTGTTCAGAGTCACTTTTGTGAAACTGCTTGCCATAATAGTTGGTCATGTGTAGGGGAAGTTGGGTTGGATCCCTTTAGCCCAAAACAAGTAAATATTGCTTGTCTGGCTCTAGGGGTGTGTAAAAAGTCATTTTTCTGTCATTACTACCTATCATAGTAATTGGATGTGGGCCGGTTATTGAGGGGTATATAGGGCAGTGGATGATGGGTGGGTGGCTCAAATCGATTGGATTTTGTTCGTCTGGCCCCAAGCTATAAAAATCATGCATTTTTTTTAATTTTTCCAATTGGGCAGAAAACCGCGCTTATTGGCCCTCGTCCTTTACAGCCTATAGTAACTAAACGAAGTAACTTTGAATATATATAAGTTTCTCTAAACAGGATATAGTAGAGAGAAACTAAATTTTGCAACTTAAAACTTTGGCAACAACAACAATGAAAATATGAAAAATGATAAAGGGTCGACAAAAAAATTGGCGAAGGGACATTATCAAATATTCGGATAATTTGCAGTTTTTTATATTTTTATTATTTTTTCACTTGAAACTTTTTTTATACGATCCGAAGCTACTTCTCGTTATGATGTTATATCAATATCAATCTTTAAGTTGTCAAAGATGCATAAACAATAATTTTTTTCAAATTTCGATAATAAATACATATATTTCTCATATGTTCCTACAACCTTTTTTGGCAGACACCTTTCTACATATTGCTGGTATGTATGTTTAGCTATTATTGATGTACGTTTCTAAATACATGTGTATATAATTTTCATTGTAACATCTATTATAGATACAGAAGTAAATTCAGCTACAGAAAAAGTAAATTTAATAAAAATGCTTCATCTTGTATTTTCAACAATTTTTGAAAAAATTGTTGTAAAATCTAGTTTAACTAAGTAAGAACTACTACTATACATGTCATGCATCCTATGAGAATCTATGAAATATACAGGTAACTGAAAACTGCAGTGTTTATGTTAAATATTTATAATATATAGTTTTTTTAATGATACACCCCTATAATTTCTTATGAAATACCTGGTTCCTGTAAAGTTTCACATCAAGGTGTAAAAGAACATGAGCGATCTAATGAAAATGAAGGCAGTGTTGTCAGATTGTTATTTTTTCAGATGTAACAAGAAATTTGAATGGAATACCTATCTGGCATTTTTTATTTATTTCGATAGAAAGCTGTGTCTATTTTGTAGAATTTTTAAGAAAGAAAATGGTTATCAATATTAATTAAATACTCATCTATAATTATGTCATAAAATACAAAAACAAATATATAAAAAATAATAGGTAAATATGATTACATACATAATTATTTAGTTGGTCACTAAAAAAAGTACATATATACATATTTAAAACAAAATCAATATGCTGTTTCCTTCTTTCATCCATATTATTATATTTCAATATCAGTTAGGTATCAAAAAATCAAAATAAGGTATTAGAGAGTGACACCATGAAGCACGCTGTATTTTAAATTTATTTTATACCTATTTGGTAAAGATTGGGCAATCGACATGTTGTCATGTTAAAATTGCGACCCGACAACATACGATTAACTCAAGGATCTTATGCATAGATCGACCATGTCCTTTTATCCATGGATCAATCAGACAATTCCTATAAAAGTTACAGGGGTATGGCATTTAAAAAGTACACTGTATATATGTATAGATACCGTTTAAATCGTCATGATTCTAATTAGTTTTTTAATAACGAAAATTTTTATTAGCGAATTTTATCTCGATTATCTCAGTTTATTGCAAACAGTATTTACTTCCTACATTTTCGTAAAATGAGAACTTATCTGTTGTTAACAATAATAATTACCTATTATTATTCACATATCAACCACTAATTCAAAGGTTGAAAAGTAATTACACTAATTCATATATACACATACCTATGAATAAAGAAGCGCCATAAAAAATGTGAGCTAGGCCTTCGGCCAGACCAATGTATTCTATGATACATTGACATGTTGAATCCGAATCTAAAATCAGTTCGTGTTTGGACTCTAATATAAAGACACTGCTCTAAAAGGCGGTTCATGTTCATGATCTCATCTAGATGACTGTGGGATGACAGGCTTTACTAACCTTATAACTTCATAATTCCGTAACCCGGGGTGTTCAAGGATGCAGTGGCGGCTCGTGACATTAAGAATAGGTGAAGCATATTTATTGATGCCGCAGGCTAAAATTTTCAAGGTCAAACGGCTTTAAATGAATCTGGAAATTTTAGTTGCATTTGCAATATTACCGAAAAACTGACGTTGGCGAGAAGAATTTTTATTTAGATTTTATAAAAAATAGAAATATTAGTTCGGCTCGTGGACTTAATGATAGGTACAGATACAGATGTTAAGCGGGATTGTTAAATCCCTCCTTATCCCACACGCCCGATTTTACACTCGCAATTAAACACTGCATACAAAAAAGTTTTTTTAAATAAACACATCCACACAATCACTTACACTCCGAATACCATTCAAGGTACAGGTCTTTCGCAATTTAAAAAATCTTTTTTGTCCTTAATTTTCGGTCTGGAAAATGGCATTTGCAATAAAATACATACAGGATCGTGCATAGGAAACATTTCTACAAATTATTGATATAAAACAAATATTAATAAAGAACCATTATAACCGTGCACTGGGCAACGTATCGTATAAACTGTTTACACACGATAGACAGGCGATGCGCGATGACGATGAGAATGCTGCTTCAACTTTTGCATCACTCGTTCTCCCAGGCCGTAGTTTACACATGCGTTGGCTGCCTCGTTGCCATGACAACCGCTGTACGGAGACCTACAGAGAGAAGCAGATACATACCAATTTCAAAATGAGTCACTTGCGTAGTATACGTTGTATGGTACGAGGTTGATGTTCGCGCTCAACGAAGCCAATGATTTTTTAGAAGGCGTTCACCGCGGAATTATTCTGTTTATTTCTGCGTATAAGACAAACAAACACAATACATTTTCAATATAGAACTGTACCTAAATTATAAGATTTATATAAAATTTAAAATAATTTTAAATTGCACAAACAAACGGAAATTTTAGGTGAAGCGATGCGTCACTTGCGTCACCCGACGAGCCGCCACTGCAAGGATGTATAACCACGATATTCTGTGGAAACATGGACGTCGAAATAACTATCAGTTGGTAGCCTACCATAACCCCATAACTTAAAAACCCAGTAACCTCATAACCCTGATTGTGCTAGGACGTATAACCACGAAACTTGAGGAATTGAGTATGTAATGTTGTAACTCCATAATCTGTTAACCTGGGCATGCAAGTCCTTGACCGTACAATCAGTGACCGAGAGTTTTCGCGATCAAAATCGTATAATGTTCTGAATTCCAATATTTTTCCAATCACTCAAGATGGTTGGAAATCTCAAAAACCGCTTGTATAGACGTTTCCTCATGTTAAGATCAAAACATTAACAAATCCTTGAATTCTGACTTTAATTCAGCTGGTCAAAATACTATGGATACACTGGTCTCGTCCGCGGTCCACTTTTTTTTATAGCACTTATAATTTTGTTAAAGATTCTTCTTAACAGAACAAATATTTCAATCGCATTGATTAAAAAAGATATAATTTTCCATGGAGAATAGGTTTTATTACGTATCTATTTCCCCAGAGCGTTTAAAGAAATTCAAAACTGTGATTTATTTATCTAAAATAAATTAAAGCGGTTACTTTATTTTTAATACATATAATATATTTTAAAATTTTTGAATTTTTAAATGTTTATATAAAATTACATATTTTTTTGTGTAGACTCATGCATTGTTATTTTTGTACCAAAATGTTCACGGATGGATTTGAAAAGAAAAACTTTTTACTCTTCAGTTTATGAGAAAAGCAATTTTTGTTGAAGAATTTTATTTTTGTTCAAATGTAAAAAAAATTATATATACAGGGTGTCTTCTACTAAAAATGTTTAGAAATATAGTAGTTGATTTTATCCTTAGAACTCAAGAATACACTACATCAGTTAAAAAACACAAAAATAACATCATTCTCCAACTTTAATATGTACAGGGTATCCGCAGGCCGTCTTAACCGTAGGTGCCGAAGAAAAAATAATTTTTTAAACGAAATTTTGGCATTTTGGGAAACGATTCTGTACGATTAAAAAGTTTTTTTCTAGCATATGTGTATTTCTGAATAATCAAGTAAGCCTTGTTAGAAGCAAGCAATTTTCTATCCCGTTTTCATATAAGACATCAAAACCTTTTACTGAGAAAGAAAAAAATATCAAAACATTTTATTGTGAAAAGTTATTCACGTTTAAAATTTATGTCCGTATGTCAAACTTGAAGATAATCAATCTACTTTCAAATTTTTTAATTTGATGAATTATTAAATTGTAAAAATTTGGAAATTTAGTATGAATTTTAATTCTAAACAGGTTCTAATAAATTTCTTCCTGATCTCTTACACACATGACGAACAAATTGAAAAAATTGAAGTAGGTTGATTGATCGAAATTCGCAATTCCTTTGCAATATGGGAATAAATTTTAATTCTGAACAAGTTTTCCTTATGAAATCTTAATTTCTCAGAAATAAAAATACGTTAGAAATTATTATTTGATAAAGCAATTGTTTGCAATTTATCCCCAAAATATAAACATTTCGTGCAAAAATGTTTGTGTAGACCTCTGGTTGTACATATTAAATGTTGGAAAAGGATTGGCTATTTATCAGTTTTTTAACTGGTATGGTATATTATTGAGTTCTTAAGATAAAACCAACTAAGTACTATAATTTTTACTACCTACTATAATTTTAATCATTGTGTTATAAACAAAAATAATTTATACCAACAATTCAGCGTTTCGGGACACGCATACTGTCCTTGGCGTTCCAGCCACCGTCGCTCGGTCTGTCTTTCCCGCTCTTCATAACAATCGCTTAATAGCCAACACCCTATATATGTTGGCTCACTTAAATCTTTAGAATTTGGATACACCTTTGTACAACTCGGTAGTTTAAGGTTGTCATACTCCGTGAAAGTCGACGGAGGAAAAACTCCTTCAGGCTCCTTCGGAACAGGGCATTTCACCAATCGGGTCTATAGTACCTACACCACTAATACACACGCCACGAGGTCGGCGGTGCGCGCACCAGTAAGCCGAAAATGGCTCTTCGTCTACAGATAGCGGACACATAGAATTAATATGAAATTACATAATACAGCTATCAAAAACTTGTTGGCTTGCGTCGGACCATTAGATTCTTGTTTATCTTATTCTTTTATCAGAAGCTTCAATAAAAATGGCAAATGTAATTTCATATTCATTGAGAAAACATTCATAAGTAGAACTCTTAATCATAAAAAACAAAGAACTGAAAAGGTCTGTAAATCGGAAACTTTTGAAAACGCACGTATACCTATCTTTTTTAAACTAACAAAAAGAAAAAATAAATGTGTTTTATAATAACAGCAAAAAAGTTTCATTTCAGCCGTACAAGCAAAAATGGGTGTTCTCTTAACCATATAAATAAATTTTCCAAAGATGTAAAGCATCAATTTAAGAATGGCATAACAAAAGTTTATTTATTTTGTAACTTTAGTGATATTATGATCAGAAATACATAAGAAAATTATAATGCGGATTTAGTCCAGTAATAACGTGCTGTAAATTACCTTTTTCTAATATTGACATATAAAGTAACATCTTTTGTTATCGAAGTGTCGAAGCGTTCTACTTTATGTAACTAGTAGTCCAATTAAATAAGCCTTTAAATCGAAATTTTGGTCAACTTGCCTGAATTTTTGATATGAGTTAGTTTGAGGTACATTATAACAATAAGTGACAGTAATTTTTTGTTCAACCCCCGGCCAAGGGTGAAAAAAGATAAAACAGAGGAGTTTTTCAAGATAACTCAAAAGGGAAAAGGGCTAGAAAAAAAAGTTTCTTATAAAAGTTGTAAGGCATACAATTCTACATAAAAATGGCATTTTGACTTTTTCTTGTACTATTAAAATTAACAGGGAGGCTAGAAGTTAAGGGAAGATTTCAGAAATTTCAAAAAATCATAACGAGCAAAAAAACGAATGAATTTTGTATTTTTTTTTTTTCAATCTACTCTAACAAATGTAAAGAGACACGTATTTTTTTTATCGGCGGAAAAACAAAAACGGGATGAAATACACCCTCAAAGTTCGCCCTCCAAAACAGTTTTTTTTAAATTTCTGGGATTCTAATATTTTGAAATGAAACAAAATAGAAATTACTTATGATAAAAAACAAATATTTCGCAAGTGATTCCGTGTTTGGGGGTTGCTATATTTATTTTTTATTTTAGAAAAACTATACCTATTTTTTATTTATAAAAAAATCATATTTACT
>NW_019416577.1:116733-121513 GCF_000390285.2 Anoplophora glabripennis | reverse complement strand
TTAGATTAGATGTTTTATTTTGTTTTGAGACAATTACAAATTGTATAACAATAGTCACTTATACGTATAGCAGATATTTAAAGTAAAAACAAATGTAACTTAACCTAGGAAGCAAAAAACTCACCCAAGGAATAAAAACATTTGGTCACTAAATATAATTTTAACTTTACTTTGAATTGATAAAAAGATACTTTATCTTGTCTTAATTCAATAGGTAATTTATTAAAAATTTTAGGCCCCAAATAATTTGGTGACTTATTGGTAATTCACAATTTAGAAAAAGGTACCCGAATATTATTTTTATGCCTTGTATTTACACCATGTATGTCACTACTTAAATAAAATTTTTGCCTATTTTTAGAAACATAAATACACATGTCAAATATAAATAACAAACTTAAAGTTAAAATTTTGTTTTGTTTAAAAATATCTCTGCAGGTATGTTCACTGGGTACACCAGCAATATTGCGCAAAATACGCTTCTGTGAAATAAAAACAGACTGTGAGAGGGTGGAATCACCCCAGAAACAGACACCATAACGAAGACGCGATTCTACTTGAGCATAATATAAATTAAGTAACTGGTTTTTGAATAAAATTGTTTTCATGTTTTTAAATAAAAAATTTACTAAACTCAAGGTGGAAAGGAGATGGTTGCAATGCACTTTCCAATTAAGTGTTTCGTTGAAATAAATTCCCAGATATTTAACACTGCCTAAAGCGTCATTCTTAATGATACAGTTATTAATTTTTATTGTTAGGTCGTCACATTTTCTCTGTCTATTATGAAATCTTATTATTTGCGTTTTATTTACATTTAAATATAAATAGTTCTGATTAAACCATGCACATATATTTTCAATCGTTTTATTAATATTGATGTTAAGATTTTTATCCGAGTTACTGGAAATAGTCAGAGATAAATCGTCGGCATCCATGGTAAAAGCTTTGTTACCTATTACATTTTCTATTGAGTTGACATATAAAACAAAAATCACAGGTCCCAGAACAGAGCCCTGGGGCACTCCCATTTCAATGAACCTATAGTCAGAATTGATTTAATTGGACTATAGTTAAATAATGAAAACCATTATGCAACTGGTTACGAGAAGTTCGTTATATCACTAATTGCAAAAAGGAATTAAACAAAATACAACAGAAAAATAATAAAGTAACTTTTATTTAAGTCAGTAATTTTATAAATAACACTTTATTAATTATTTATTAATTATTATTATTTAATTATAAATATTCACAACGCAGTTGGTACAGTTAGTGAAACTAATTCCAGAAGAAATCTTATTTGTCGAACTTGCAGTAATATTCCGTGACATGTTATTGGTATTACTCCATTCTCCAAGAATATCACCGGAAATTGTTTTTTTATTTTCTATAGAATTTTCAACATATCCTTCTGTAACAGAATTTGACTTCCAGCCGCCGCGCCGTGTTATTTTATTTTTTAAATATTGGCCCCAGAATCTGCAAGTAAAGTGGCCGAAGATTTTCTGAAACAGTGCCCCGTGAATAATGCACAATTCGGCAAACCAATCATTTGAGCAATCATCTTTAGTAACTGACCAATAGTATTATGGTTGTACCTACACCACATTTACCATTTCTATATCTAACAAAGAATCTATTGTGTTTAATATTTTCCGGGCGTAGATTTCTATAATTCCTGATAATGTCAACGAAGTTTAGTCCTTCTATATCTTCCGGGGTGATTACAAATTCACGAATTACCTTAGTTTTTATATTTGGAATATTTACTCGAAAATATGTCTCCTCATCTTCAACACGTAAAAATGTTAATTCTGACTTCCGACAAACACCGGCTATTCCCACAACCAACAACCTAAAGCAAAAAATGCGAATTAGTAAATTGACAACTAAATGAAGCAATTATTAGTTACCTTAGCCATTAAAAGATTATTGTTATCATCCGCCTACGCCAAAAACCTCGCAATATTTACTTTTGAAAAAACGTTTGATTTCTTAGCGTGGTATCCATCAGAATGCCTTTTCAAAAATGCTATCAAATTATTGTATGTTTCAATGTCTATACCTTTTTCTAAAGACAGCTCAGTTCTCAACATGGAGTACTGTGTTCATAGCGTAGAAGCCGTCAAATTCTTCTTACCTTCAAAATATGCCAATAGTACTTTCTCATTGACGCGACGTGTTTTACTTTCTTCACGCCATTTCTCAAATTTTTCATATGCCAAGTCATATACCGCTTTGGATTTTTCAGGAATCAGTGAACATACGGCATTTCTTGCCGCTTCTTCGATATCGCTCGGTATATCGTCAGAATCTGAACATAAATCACACATTTTTCCTAATAAATGGTAATAGTAACGATCAGCGTCATAGAATAGATCAGTATCTATTAAATGTCAAGCCGAATGACAAGAAAATTTAAACTGACACTGACCTACTAGATAATTGTTATTTAAATTATACTTGTAAATGATCAAAATTAAAAACTCGTATTTCTCATTTTTCGTCAAAATTAGAAAAAAACTTGTATGTAATACGTTATGAAACATGATTTTATGTAACTCGTGCGATATTGCGGGATCTCGCTTCACTCGTCCCGCAAACTCGTTACATAAAATCATACTTTTCATAACTGATTACATAAATAGCTATTAGCTGGAAAATTTTGCGGAAGTTTTGATATTCTGCAATTTTGCGTATTTTGAGCTTCCCATTTCAAATTTTTCATTTTCCACCTTGTATCTTTGCCGCCTTGCCATTGTAAAAAGTTGGGAAAAATAAGAGATTTTTTAACGAAATCTCGAGAGTCGTGTTGGATCAATTCTTCTGGCTCAGTAGCTTCTTCTCTACTTTCTGTATCGATTTCTTTACACAGTGGTTCTAAGATCGTATCAGTGTCTTCATCGTCATCATTATCTTGCAATGCTCGATGCATGTTATCACTTCTATTTCACAGTTTGAACAAATTATAGAACAGTTGAGCTCTGCTTTCCTTCATCCACATGCTCTCCGACGTCCTTTCTTGCATTTACAAGAAATTAGTTTAAGAAGAACTTCTTGAGCAGGGGCTTGGGGCTTGTTTTTCTTCCATCCTCATTGATCTGCAGGTTTTTCTTTACCAATCCATAGCTGTATCTGATGATACATTCGAAACGAATGTTGTCTTGCTGCTGCTTCTGTAGGAGACAATGAAGCGATGTTAAATTTATTCCTGTATGTTGATTTTATGAAGCATTTGTGCCTATAAGTGTTCAGCGATATAAGTAGCGGTAAAGTCTGAAAAGAAAGTATTCTCCAACTTTAGCTACACTTTCTTTGTCAGCATCTTTTTCTTTAAATACTTTTATAACTTCTTGGGTGGGGAGTGGTGGGGAGGGCGAGGTCAATGGTCAACTGTTGCATCCGAGCGGTGGGCTTAACACAACATTAAATGCGTAGGTATTGTTTTACATGTTACGTAAACTTTGTAATTCTCGTACGTGAAAACGGTTAGTTTTATGAAAAAAATAATAGAGATACATTTTGTACAGAAAATTGTATAGTTTAATAATTTATTACAGAATAATTTTTGTTGTAAAATCAACCAGTAACAAGATATATACAAAAATTGGTTTCAGATCATTGTTTCCTTTGAATAGCGGCGATAGCGGCAAAGATACGAGGTGGCAAAATAAAAAAACGAGAAAAACAGTTCAAAATACATAGAATCACCAAATATCAAAACTTCCTTAAATTTTTCCAGGTAAATTCACGTGGACACTGGACTATTTATACAGGGTGAGTTAGTTTTTTGTGGTAGGATTTTAAAAGTTGATAGAGATTCATTTTTTAATAAGAAAAGTTCCTATAAACGTAGGTCTTAGAACGCTTCGTTTGTGAGATATAGGGTGTTGAAAACAAACTTTTTTTTAAGATTTTTTCTTAATATCTCTAAAAGACCAACAGATATTAAACTGAAATTTGGTATTAATAATACATTAGTTATGTTGAATAAAACAAAGATATCTGTTATCCATTTCATCTACCAGTGACGTGCCTTAAAAAAATAATTCGTACGCCCGTGGATTTTTCTGGAAAATAACATCATTTCTAAATTTTTTAATCAATTCTGAACAAAACAGCTCTCTTTCAATTTTTTATAAAAATTAATTCATTTGGCATGAAACTGTTCCAACGATACTAGTACCTAATAGGTACATTTGTGAATTAATAAGAAAAATATGATGTGCACTGAAAATCAACAAAACGATTGAATGAATAATAACAGTTGATAGAGAATCATCTTTTAATAAGAAAAGTTCCTATAAACATATGTCTTAAAATGCTTCGTTTGTGAGATATATACTTATATGGGGTGTAGAAAATCAACATTTTTAAGAATTTTTCTTAAAGCTGTTTTACATTGACAATTTATTGATTAATTGATGAAATCGCTTCATCGAGAAATTGGACAAGTGTAATGCACCAAATCAGCTGTCAAATAACTTCATCAATTTATTCATCAAGTTCTTGACGAATTAGAGCATGTTCTAATTTTCGTCAATTTCTTCGTGAAGTTCGGAAGTACCAACCCAACAGATTTCCAGCCTCAGATCAGTAATGAGGTTATGTTATTGGAATATGTAAATAATTGTGTGGCGTCGTACTAGTTTTGCATTGTTTTTACTGATTTGTTACTTACAAAAACTAATATTTATATAATATGTGTTAAAACGATACTTCTGTTGTATCATTAAAATTATAAGTGGAAAGGTGACATTTTTGAAATTTATTTGCT
>NW_019416577.1:112382-116398 GCF_000390285.2 Anoplophora glabripennis | reverse complement strand
GATTTTCAGGGTACATCATATTTTTCTTATTACAAATGTATTATCAATATCGTTGGAACAGTTTCATGCCAAATTAATTTAACCAAAAACCGTTCATTTTATAAAAAATTGAAAAAGAACTGATTTGTTCAAAATTGATTTAAAAATTTAGAAATGACGTTATTTTCCAGAAAAATCCACGGGCGTACCAATTATTTTTTTAAAGGGGGCAGTAACCCACCTCAGGCACGTCACTGGTGTGTGAAATGGATAACCGATATCTTTGTTTTATTCACCATAACTAATGTGTTATTAATACCAAATTTCAGTTCAATATATGTTGGTCTTTTAGATATTAAGAAAAATTCTTAAAAACAGCCTATATCTCACAGACGAAGCGTTCTAAGACCTACGTTTATAGGATCTTTTCTTATTCAAACATGATTCTCTATCAACTGTTAAAATCACACTACAAAAAACTGACTCACCCTGTATAAGTATAATTCTTGTTTAACAAGAAGTTTGGATTTCATATTAATTTTAATAAATCAAATCCACATGTAATTTAAGTTTCTCTACATTGAGAGTTATATAAAAATTGTTACATATTTTTTTGAACGCATAAACACACGGTTAAATTTTTGGAAATAAAATGAGAAAAATATTTTACATTTTGCATTTCAATTGTTAAAAAAGATAGCCTATTCAAATACAGAAATGTTCACTTAACCGACTATCACACCAGAACCCAATTCCAAAGAAAATAAATATATTTTAATATTAAACAAAAAGTTCAAGATGATTTCCACGTTATATATATTATATATACAGGGTGTTCAAAAATTTTGGACCCCTCCCTCTATCAGAAAATACTGCAGGGTTTTGAGTGAGCAATCCAACGATGACCTTAACCATGACCTTGAAGGTCATTTAGACGTCCAGTTGAAAATTTTAAATGGAGCCATATACTTTTTAGCGTGGAAATGGTAAAAGCGGAAAAATTTATGTTCAAACGTGACCTTGACCGTGACCTTCAAGATCATTTAGAGGTCAACCTGAAATTTTTTTTCGTAAGAGCATTATTAGACTTGAGTTCTTTGCTTACGTTTGACGTTACAGTTACCTTTAGGTCATGGTCAAAGACATGGTACCTATAGGTAATTTTTTTTATTTTACGCTCACTCAATTTCCGCAGTCAAGAATATCGGATCACTTATTAAAAATCGACTTGACCTATAAACGACCTTGAAGGTCATGGTCAAGGTCATATCCGAACGTAAAAATTTCTATTTTTTCCATTTCCGGGGTCAAAAATATACGGTTCCATTTAAAATTTTCAACCCTGCAACTTTTGTCCTAATCATTTTTTTGTTTAAGCAGTATTTTCTGAGATAGAGGGGGGGTTCCAAACTTTTTGGACACAGGGTATATAAATGCTTGTGCACAACCCATCCGCAGTTAATCGACAGACAGAGCGTGTCAAGAAAGGTTCTGGGTCCAAGGTAAGGATGGGATAGCATTAGGATCTAGGAAACGGTAAGATATACGGGGTGGCTCAAATTAGAAAAACAAATGTGTTTTTTATACCTAACAATATGCCATTAAGAAAGTTTTAAAATTCCGGGCAGTTCCGGAGATATCTTGAAAAACCCAAAATTTTGCAAAATCGTTTTATTTTTTTTTCTGGCTTTATTTGAAAATCAATTTTAAAATAACTTGCATATTTACATTGCCACTTACTTCGCTCTCACCAATGACTTCAACATTTTTGAAATCCGAAGTTTCGTCTTCGAGGGGCCATCATCAGATTAATTTCTTTAAATACGTGGTGCTATTTTAATGACAAAATCTAGTCATTTTTAATTCTGAATTAGATGATATTACTATTGTAATCGCTTAAAAAAGTTTTTAGCTTGTTTTAGCTAGCATTTAAAATTTTTCCTGAGCACGGCTCTGAACGCTTTCAAAATATCTATTGGAGGTCATAACAGTATAAAAGTCAATACAGCACAAAATATTTTTTTTAATCAATAATTTAAAAAAGATGTAGGTACCTAATAAAAAAATTATGAAATGTTTTATTATTTCTATTGCTAAAAAAAATTGTTGGATGTTTTGTGCTGTATTGACTTTTATACTATTATGACTTTCTCCAATAGATATTTTAAGAGCGTTCAGAGCCGTTCTCAGGAAAAATTTTAAATGATAGCTATAACAAACTAAAAACCTTTTTAAGCGATTACAATAGTAATATCATCTAATTCAGAATTAAAAATGACTTTAGATTTTGTCATAAAAATAGCAGCCACGTATTTAAAAAAATTAACCTCGAAGACGAAACGTAGGATTACAAAAATGTTGACGCCATTGGATAACGAAAAAAGCGGCAATGTAAAAATGCTATTTATTTTAAAATTCATTTTCAAATAAAGCCAGAAAAAAATATAAATCGATTTTGCAAAATTTCGGATTTTTCCTGATATCTCCGGAATTACCCGGAATTTTAAAATTTTCTAAACGGCATATTATTAGATATAAAAAAAACAACAATTTTTTCTAATTTGAGACACCCCGTATCTCTTACCGTTTCCTAGATCCTAATGCTACCTCATCCTTATCTTGGACACACTGTATATATAATAGATAGGTACCTACCCAATGTGGATAAGAATACATCTTAGCATACTCGAATAGAATTACTATACTTGAAAAACGCTATAAAATGTATACGTACGCTTGTATAACTCATGAAGGGCGACAAAAAATAAGGACCTGTTTAATTTTTTGTTTAATACCGACACGACTTGAGATTTTGTGCAAAATAATTGCACTGAACTTGGATATACATGCTGATCGAGTGTTATCAGGTTATCACACTAATAGTTTATTTACACCGTAAAGCATATAGTTATATATTCATTTACAAAGAAAAATAACTTGTTACATAACACTGCAGTAGATCCTGTCACATTTACAGTTTAATTGTATCAAAGATAGCGTTATATAGTGATTGTAAGAATGGATTCAGAAAGTAGTAAAAAATGCATAGTTCATGACATTATTTAAAACATCAATCATAAGTTTTGTATTTCTTACTACTGAACGTTGAGCCATAGATAGGAATACTTGCTATAAGTAGCTAGTTACCTTTATGAAGCTATGCTTACTTAGTATTCATTTCATATTGTTAATTAATAAATATTTTATAATTTTGTTGGATACTTTTTAAACAAATTATTGTATTTTAATTTTCATTATGTCTGCAATGCTTACTGTCATAAAAATGCATATCATAGTTGTAAAAGTGATTTTTTGACAAATAAAATTCATTAAAAAATTTACAGGCATTTCTCTACTTTTATTCAAACGAGAGCCATATTGTTTTCTTCAACAATCATGCAGGGCTACTTTAAAAAATATAATACCTGCAATTATAAGCTACTACAAAGTGCACTTTCTGTTTTTAAAAAATGTTTACTCCATTTCACGAATATAGAGAATTGCTCAAAAAATGATCGTGTTCACCATAGACTACCTAGACTGGCTGATAGAGCGAATTTGGTGAAAACACCCGATAGCCTGATCAGGAACTCGGCGCCCTCCCAGCGTCCAGTAGTCGTGTCTAGCATTCGACGTGTACGCTATGATTTCGATAATTATATACTCCGCGGTCGAAATTATAAAGAGTGACTAAGACATAATATAAATAGACTATTACCATAATGCGCATAAAATATAAAATGATTTTTATAACGGTTCAATATTATTTATCTTTGTGCCGCTCACTACGCACATCGATAGAATCTATAATCGTCTATAGACTGAGTGACACTGAACGTCGATCTATATTCTATCTCTGTCTTTTGCACTTGGTAGGGAATAGGGAAATGCTTTTTTAATTGGGTGTAAACGGACTTGATTTAACCAGTCCTGAGAAATGTCATAGCATAAGCGTAGACGAGGGGTCTAATTCCATGGCTATAATAAATTTATAAATTAAAAAAACACAATTGGGACGTTTTAAAATGCGGTATTTC
>NW_019416577.1:10212-111963 GCF_000390285.2 Anoplophora glabripennis | reverse complement strand
TCGATGCACCTGGGCGACTACAGCTACTACCAGAACACAGTGCGTATGCAGAGGTATTTCAGATTTAACATTGAATTTCATTTTAAATTTGAAATGGTTCATCTTACGCCTCCTAAAAATGATGACACGATTTTCCTTTGATAAAAGACCGACAACTTTTTGCTCTACTTTGCATCGGATACGATTCTACTATAGTTGTTATATCATAGGCAAGTGTATTGTAAAACATTGCATAAATAGAAGTCTAGGTGGGCTCTAGTTTTCATTATTCCCCTGTTTCTAGGTGTCGATGTCGTCGGACCGAAAAATGGCGATAAGGCATAATTTTTGAGAAAAAAGTTCAGAATTACAAAAAACAAAAACTGGCGCGACTGTTGTATTTGTTAATCCTACGTAATGAACTCAACTGAGTCACGGTCTTTCTTCCCCTACCACGCGCATCAACTTGTCGAGCGGAGAAAGCATTTTACGGGGCCCAACAAAATTAATTTCACTGTAAAAAAAGGGGTCAATAATTCCGGACTATTAAGTATTCAGCTACAATGTGTGTAAATTTCAGACCTTAATATTAATAAATGAGGTCGTAGCTATTTTTTGAAAAAAAAAAATTCTCGTCTCCTGTTGGTCGTAGGACATTTCTTTTTTAAATTTGTAAAAAAAATGTCAGATTTCAAATGGTAATAATGCCATTCCGATTAAATTTCAACGATAAGAAAAAAGATCTACATTTTTCGGCCCGAAAAAAGAAGTCAAAGTTTCGGTAGATTTTTCGCCCAAGATGGATCACGTAAGTGCATTACTGTATAATTTATTGAAACTTTAAAATTTTTTTTTTTTTTCGAAAAACTCAATTTTTTTTTAAACATAATAAATATTTTGCATTTTACAAAAATACACTTATTCTACTTGCCTAGGACTACACATTCTGAAAGTTTCGTAAAACAATCTTTTTTTGTTGTAAAGTGTTGGGTATACAAATTTAAAAAAAAACGATTGTTAATCTTTTTTTGCAATAACTAATACATTTATTTATCAATCGACATCGGGCAACATAGAATAATTAAGTGCATCCTATTGACAATTGAATGTTGGACAATATTTCATGCTAAGCCACACAGAGCGTTATCACAGAAGATAAAACAATTATCTTCTGTGGCGTTATGCTGTCTATCTACAGGGTGATTCATTAACAATGGGAAAGTCGAAAGCTGAAGATACTACACGTAAAATGGTGACGATTGGCGCAAACATGCCTCATCCGAAAGTTAATAGTTTTGGAAATACAGGGTGTTGAAAGTTAAAATTTTAAATTGTTTTTTTGCGATTATTCTGAAAATATGTAGGTTAGGAACTTGACAATTTGTGAAATTATATTTTTTTAGGCGACGAATAAGATGCGTGTTGTAATTTCAGCATTGCTTGTAGAGGGCGCCACTTACGACCAATTTTACCGAAAATTTAGTTAATAACTCTTTACCCTGTACATTTATCATGAAACTTGACCAAAAACCTGAAAGATCTATCATTTTTCCATTAATTATGTACTCTTGTTTCATTTCGGTATCTCGATACGTATTCGGCTAAAATCGATTTAACGAATACTATGTTTTGATAATATGATAAATTAAAAGCTAAATAAACCAAGTGTTTCTTGGTGTTATTACAACAATTAACAATAAAACAAATAAAATACGTAATTATGATTTAAAGTAATTGTTCGAAGAATCCACTGATACACTTTACACATTTTCTGAGAGATCTTCGAGTTTGAAACAACATATTGGGATTGCGTCTGACTTCGTTGGATATTCTTTGCCACAACTCTTCACACGAGCCAATAGATTCTTTATAAACTATATCTTTCATTCGAGACCAAATAGAAAAATCAAGAGGATTGGAGTCCGGACTTCTGGATGGCCAAGCAAAAATGATTACATGGCCAACCCAGCGATTTGGAAAAACTGCATCTAAATATGCACGCACTGGCTAAGAAAAATGCGGTGAAGCTCCGTCGTGCATGAACCCCATGTCTCTTCTTAAATAAAGTGGAACTTCTTCAAGCCATGGAAGCATTTTTACTTGGCCACCCAGAAGTCTGGACTTAAATCCTCTTCATTTTTCTATTTGGAAGAATCTATTGGTTCGTGTGAAGAGTTGTGGCAAAGAATACAAATCGCTGCCAACGAAGTCAAACGCAATCCCAATATGTTGTTTCAAACTCGAAGATCTCTCAGAAAACGTTGTGTAAAGTGTGTAAATGTCATGGATTCCTCGAACACTGACCTTAAATCATCATTACGAATTTCATTTGTTTTATTTATAACACGAAGAAACACTTGGTTTCTTTCGCTTTTAAATTCTCGTATTATCAGAACATAGTGTTCGTTAAATCGATTTTTCTCGAAAACGGATCGAGATACCGAAATGAAACAAGAATACACAATTAATAGATAAATGATTGCTCTTTCAGGTTTTGATCAAGTTTCATGTTAGACATACAGGGTAAAAAGTTATAAACTAAATTTTCGGTAAAATTGGTCGTAAATGGCGCCCTCTACGAGCAATGCTGAAATTACAACACGCATCTTATTCGTCGCCGAAAAAAATATAGTTTCACAAATTTTCAAGTTCCTTACCTACATATTTTTAGTTCAGTATATAGGTACATCTCACCTTGCGAAAAATAGGGTAAAAGGTTTTATTTTTTTATACTGTTCGGTACGCTGTGGGTAATGTAAAACCAAGTTTGCGACCTCGTACGACCTGGTGAGAATTTTTAGTGAGCAAAAAAACCAGGAAATTTCCGGACTTTTTCAGTTCGCTTATAACTTTCAAACTATGGTTTCTAGCGAAAACCTCACTATTACAATAATTACAGAGTATAAAATTATGCGTCGAATGGGCACCTCAAAGTTTGATTTTGATCCAGTAACATGGTCAAAATCGGCGTTGGAAAATTGAAATTTTATACCATTTTGTTAGGTAGGTATATGTTTGTATATAATTTATATACATAATGTACCTTCTATGTAGGTACATCTGGGTATAACAGGAAATGACAGTAAAAGCTTCAATGAATTATAGGTATTTATGTATCTAGGGAATTATAAGGGCCTTAATTACCGATGGCAAAGTTTGCGTCCCGAGGGACAGCAATTGCCTGAGGTTATTAAGGCTCATTAATTCCCGTGGTACATAGATAATTTTATTTCTGACCGATTTCAATAAAATATTGTTTATTTTTAAAACGGAAAAAATGTACCAATTTATTACCTTCCCAGTATATTTGAATCAGGTACCATTGATTATAAGAGTTTTGTTGTTGCTAGGTTGTTGCTATGTTACGTGTTTATAAACAGAATTGTTACTTGCTTATAAACAGAACTTTGTTATCAAGCTGTGTTTGCGTTAAAAACGTGTTTTCTACCCCAAATATAATGGAGCAGATTTTGAAAAAAGCTGAAAAAGCAAGAGAATCATTAATTCCATCGAAAAGTGAAGCCGTATACCAAAAAGAATACAAGATATATCTGGAGTGGCTGACACGGAATAATGTTATGCCAAAAGATGCCACTGAAACTGTATTACTGGCATATTTTCAAGAATTGGTAAGGAATATTCTATGTTTTTCGGTAGATTTGGTAGTAATTTTGTTTATTCGTTGCAGTCAGAAACGTATAGTCCGAATTCTTTATGGACTAAATGGTCAATGCTAAAATCGAAGGTGAATATACATGAGAAACGAGATATCGCCAAGTTCAATGAACTAGAGGCTTTTTTGAAACGGAAGAGTAAGAGTTATAAGCCGAAAAAGTCTGCTGTTTTATCTCCTAATGATGTTATCAGATTTCTAAAGAACGCTCCTAATGAAATTCATTTATTGCATAAGGTAATTTTTTTCTTATTTTCCTTTTTGTGTGTATTTATTTCCTTTTTTTGTTTTAGGTTGTTTTGATTATGGGTTATTTTGGAGGATGCAGAAGTCAGGAACTTTTGAATATGAAGATATCGGATATAGAGGACCGGGATTCCGTTATGGTAGTGAACGTACCGGAAAGTAAAACTGGTGTATCGAAGAAATTTACAATTGTGGATGAAAAAGAGTTCTCTGCTTTGCCTTTATTAAGACTTTATATGTCATTGCGTCCTAAAGGTATTGAACGATTTTTTTTGCGCTTCCGACAAAATAAATGTACATCTCAGCTAATTGGAAAAAACATGTTTGGGAAAATTCCCAGCAAAATCGCAATGTATTTAGGATTGCCAAACCCATCTTCCTATACGGGACATTGCCTTCGTCGCACTTCTGCTACTGCTCTAGCTAATGCAGGAGCAACTATGACTAACTTAAAAAGACACGGAGGTTGGAAAAGTTCCACGGTGGCGGAGGGGTATCTGGAGGATAGCATCGAATTGAGAAATAAAACGGCGCGTATGTTGTCTACTTTGCCATTAGAAGAGGCAGGTACCTCGACTGTAGTGAACAGAAGCTCCAGCCATACAAAAGAAGAAATTGTTTCCAGTGGCGGTAGTAATTTTCAGGGAACATTTCAAAATTGTACATTTATTATTTGTAATGACGCAAATAAATAAAATATGGTTCAGTTTTCATTTCATAAATATATACACATATATGTATATTAGCATTTTTTATTTTATTTTTACTTGTGAAAGGTAGAGGGAATTATAGAATCTATAATGTCCCAAGGGAGTTATGACTCTCTTTATTGATAGCGTAACTATGACGATATAAGCTTATAATATCCCGGTCAGAAATTAAAATGTTTATTATTCGAAAGGGGTAAACATTACGATGGATATATAAAACATGGTAAATGATGGGGGAATTACTTAAGTCTTTGACGTTTAGAAGGCCCAGGTTGATCGTAAGTTTCCGGTACCGGACAAACTGATTCAACGTAATCTTGTTCACAAGCTTCAACATCAAGTTCCTCATCTGCTTCAACACAATCCTCATCACTGTCTCCCTCATCAATCTCAATTGGCTGAGTGTTAGTGCACGAAATTCCTGAACAGTTTTTGCAAACTAGTGCAATTCAAACCAGATTTTCTGCAGGTGCATGCACTATTGCATCCTTTCTTACAGCTGCAGTATATTAGTTGCAGCAAAGTCTTTGGTGCTGGATCGTTTTTCATTTTGTTCGGAATGAGGCCAGTACTGTCACGTTTCCATCCCCATTCTACTGGATCTAGATTGTTACCCAGCCAGCATTGCACTTGGTGGAATGTGCGGAACGCATGGTTTTCAGCTGCATCTTTTGTAGGTGGCAATCTGAGTAGGCTGATCTTTGTTTTTGTACTCATCTTGACAAACATCTGGTATCTAATATCGTTGATTCCCTGACTAGTGCTCACTCCAGGATTGTACAGTGCCATAAAAAGTTTCTCTCCTGTACGGTTGATTTCGTCTTTGGTTGCTTCAGACTTGTAGAATACTGAAGCAAGTTTCTTGAGCTCAAGGTTCTTCTCAATAAGGGTACACAGTTTGGTCTTTCCATGGCCGAATGGGGATGAGGTTGTATCACAACCACTGAATGCATGTGCAAACAGAATGTAGTGAGGGTCATACTGATATGATGACGTTGAAAAATAGGAGTCACCTTTGCCACTTTTCCCCGGCTTGAAGAAGTATATATTTTTGCATGAATTTTATTTCTAAAAGTATATCAAATGTTTATAAATACGTTGTTTAAAACGTATAATGCGCAGCTTGTCACTTAGAAGATAAATTTTCCGAATAAGTGGAAAAAATGTCTATGCTGAGGGTAAGACTTGCCCACAAAAAGTTTTCCCCAGGTCGTACGAGGTCGCAAACTTGGTTTTACACTACCCACAGCTTACCGAACAAGATTAAAAAAAAAACCTTTGACCCTATTTTTTGTAAGGTGAACCCTTCTCACATTACGCATATACTGGACTATTTCAGAATAATCGCAAAAAAACGATTTAAAATTTTAACTTTCAACACCCTGTATTTCCGAAACTATCAACTTTCGGATAAGGCATGTTTGCGCCACTGGTCACCATTTCACGTGTAGTATCTTCAGCTTTCGATTTTCCCATTGTTAATGAATCACCCTGTATTTTACGTGCTTTTATTAAGAATATTTTTAAAACACGTCTGAGTTCATAAAGAAAAAGTAAACTGTTTTTATTTTGGTTTTATATCTCAATAATATCTGCAATTAGCAAGAAATACATTTAAAAACAGTGTACATGAACAAAGCTCATCATCAATGACTGTGGCGTTTTAAAAACATATCTGAAAAACAAATTCCCTTCAACATATGTATTTATAACCGTTACATAACCTAACCTATTAAATGCTTAAACAATTAAACCATTTCTAAACATTTAAATTAAGGTAAAATGAATTAGCAGGTGCACAATATAAAATCGAAAGGACCCCGCTCACACCTTATTAAAATTGGTGTTTCGGTGAAATTTCCTGAAAAATTAGTATGTTATCCCTGTTTTACTACTAATCAAAAGTCTTCATGGCCAAACAGTGAAAAATTGATTCACTCTCAAATATAATTTTTTTAGCATATAATGTAGCAAATATCACTTCGTTGACATATAATGTAGCTTGTTTAACAATAATTAGCGTATATTTGATAGGAAGCTGTAAAATGCTCTCAAATAAAGAATAACGACAATTACCACTAACATTAGAGTAACCCGATGGACACCACGAGGAGGTTGTCAAGTCGAATTTTGCACATAATTTTGCTCTGAAAAGGACAGTTTGTTTGTGTGTATGAGCACGCCTGCGTGTGCGTGTGTATTTTCAATAAACACACGAAATTCCGTACATTTTTTTTAATACACATGAATTTTTTTATCTTAATATTAGAGGAGAAGGTCCGAATATGGGCCCCTATTTTGTTTTTTTTTATAGATTATTAACAAATTTTTTGACAAATACACCTAAAAATTGGGAAACACTTAGATCAAGAACTCGTCTACAATTATGAGCGCGTCAAAGTTCCAGAAAGATAAAAAATACTGAGATATCAGTTAAAATATGAAAATGGAACAATATCTTGTATGAGGGTAGAGTGTATGAAATATGGGCTCCTATCAAAAATTATGCAAAAGTTTACGTTTAACAAAGGAAACTATTTTCTAGTAAAAATGATTATACAAAAGAGTAATGGCAACAACAGAAATTGAAAAGAAAGAAATTGTTTGCAAAAGTCACAAATGTAATTTTTTTGTTATTTACGCTATCCATAGCCTTTATCATGTCTTCGGAATTCCATTGTTTCCTTAAATTCTTTGGTGAAAACTTTGGTTTGTTACGTGGCATGGTCAACCTGGAAAAATAACTGAATTCAAAATCAAGGGAAAATATAGGCCCTGGCCCATATTCGGACCCACAAAAGGCCCATATTACCGGCATTGCATGTCATTCAACAAACGATACCTATTAATTGTAGAGTTTAAGTGAATCAAAATATTTTCTGAACAAAACAAACTTTGATCTTTATACAAAATATCTACGTGAACATACAAACATACCTAGTCACTAAAAATCGTATAAAACATAATAACAACTTACCTTCAGATAATATTCAGAATTCCAGTAACACATTCACCACCACTTGTTTCTAACAATATAAGAAATCAACTGCACAATGTCGGTAAAACAGTTCGCTACTAGGTAGTGTCTTTTAAAGTATTATTCAGTGATGCCGCTAGATGTTCTAGTAGGAATAGCCCTGGGGCCCATAAGTACATGGCCCATATTCGGACCTTCTCCTCTACCTAACGATTTTTATTTATATGATTTTATATTACTCATTACATTTATAAACATATTTTCTATTCATATTTTATTTATATTTTATATTTAATCTGTATATTATTGTTTCAATATAAATATTATTTTACTTGTAAATCTGTAGGATTATCTGATTTAGTTGACGAATTTTACTAAAACATTATGAGATTAAAAATGTTATGTTATATTAATATATTTGCAAAATTATGTCAACAAAATTATATTAATTTTTCACTATTCTTAAAACTTTTGTGGGCCCTACCGCCTACAGATGGGCATTTGGAACTTCATGGCTATGAACACATTTGATCAGCAATAAAAAAGGACACATGAATTTTTTATGAAATTTCACCGAAAGACCAATTTCCATAGGGTGTATGCCACGTCCTTTATTATAACAATACTCATTGTTAACTTTCGCACTCTAATATTTGCTGTACGTCAACGAATTCGTTTTTCTCCATTGCTTTTCTGGTACAGTAAAACAACAGTTTAAAAAAGCTAATCGTTTCTATTTTTATTTGGACTGACATTTTTAATCACATGCAATGGTCGGACTGGTCGCTGAAGTCGTTCAGCGTACAAATATTTCATTGGTCAGCCCAATCAGTTGAATATTGGGCAGGTTTTAATAACAGTTACTAAAGGCCGTTCAGCGAAATGTTTGACTAAAGAAGTTTCACCGAACTAGTCCGATCATTTCGCTGAACACAGCCTTAAATTGCAAATAAATGAATAATAAAAAAGATATGAGCTAATCATGTTCAAGAAGGAGTTCTTTGAAAAAAATCTTGCGGTTTTCGATAGCCCTTTTTTGAAAAACGCCCTGTATCCCTGAAGTAGAAAAAATAGTAATCTGCGGTTTGCGTCATTGATTTTCTATTAACTCCTATAATTTTCTAGATAACCCAATTGAATTGGATGCACTATGTACAAAACTGGTTGACATTTAATAATAAAATAAAAATGGTACCCGATTATTCTATCAAAGATTAGCCCAAAAATCGGTAGGGTCGGTAGGCCCTAAATTCCATTCATAAGCGAAACTTGACAAATATCATTAATTAAGGGACAGTCAAAAGCCGACTGGCATCAACCTTTAACATTAATTAAAGCAACGTTCTTCTATTCTAGATGACCATGACCAACCAATCCAAATATGGATCCAAATATAAACTTTTTAGTGGATATTTCTTTATATTGTTAGAGAACGTAACTTTTGTTGATGAAAAAAATACTGCGAGCGAAAGCTAGTTCCCAGTGCGATTAAAAATAAAATGTCCTTAGTAAAGAGAACTCTTGACGCGTTTTTTGTGCTCATACTCAGCTATATTCTTTTCAACTTCATTAAATAATACATATTTTCCAGGGAATGTTAGAAATCGATAGATGTATTAGCTCCCCGGTACTTGATAGGCCATCCAGTACTCAGAGTAGTAGATCGTCAACCCCTTTTGCTCTTCCTTTTCCAACATTGCCCACATCGCTGTTAGAGGTTGGTCTTATGCATCCAGCTCTTTTGGGGGAGGAAATGTTCCGATGTTCATCTTGTATGGCAGCATTTCCTAGTTTATGGCTCTTGGAACAACATACAACTCTTCAACATATAGGATCTATAAGTTCAATAGACAAGCCCTTCGTATGTGAACAATGTGGTCAAAGTTACAGATATAGATCAGCGTATGTCAAACATAGAGAACAAAACCATCGAGCCCGTTTACCTGCAGATAAACTATTTTCATGCGACGTATGTGGAATGCAATTTAGATATCTCAAATCTTTTAAGAAGCATAGACTTAATCATGCACTTGAAAAACTTCATGGGAAAACAAACGATATGCTTAAGGAAGTTAGGACAGAATCTAGCAGTGAAAACATCAAAACAAATCATGAAAATAGTAACGATCAAGTATCTAGTTCTAACGAGACTATTACTGTTGAAGAAGAAAATGATGTGGTTGTTAAAAAAGAGGACCTGACTGATGACATTACAGGTAAGTAATCAAAGTAACTGAGAATTTTAGAAATTAATTAAGTACAGCGATTTTTATGTAAAGCCTTAAAATATGTTGAACATTAAAGTTCAACCAGTTTCAGAAGTTTTTCGAAAAATTCAGTTATTACAATTAATTACGTACCTACTTAATACACATAATTAGGTAACTGCCCATAAATTCTATCTCTATTATACGATTTTTTTAGAGCGCATGCATATCATTCTTTAGCTAAAATAGGGAGTAGGTAAATGTTAATCCTATAGGCCAGGGCAATTAAGGTTGGAGGCATTGTGTGCTTTGAAGTGACTTGTTTTATAGGTAGTTTAAAGGGTACCTATACATGAAAATATACTGTACCCGTAGTCTCAAATTGCTGCGCAGTATTAGTTATTGACAATAAAAACTAATTTTAATGAAAAATCATCTTTTTACTTGTATCTTTGTTCCTATTGGTCGTACAGAAAAATGGAAAAATACTTTTTTTTCTTTAAAAAACCTACAGAACTTGCCGTACGTCTAGCTAAAATCACAGTTTTTATTGTTAATAATTAATACTGCGCAGCAACTTGAACTACGGGTATAGCTATCTTCATAGCTATCTTCATAATAAAACAAAAATCAGTCACTTCAAACCATAGAACGCGAAATCGCCTTTTTCGGCCTAATTTCACTGGCCTATTATATTATAATAATTTCTATAAACACACTCCTAATCCTAAAACACATTTAACCTAAATATAAGACAATATATGTATAACTTTATTTGATGGGGATGATAAGTTGCAACAAAATATAATAAATTATAATATTCTTAATATCTTGTCCTTAAGTAATATATGTCGTTATCTAACTAGGTACTAACTGCATGGTCAAATAATATTAGTCAAATAATGATTAAAAAGAACGAATAACATTTTTTTAGGCATACCTACCCGTATAAGCTGTTTTCATAAAATGATTATTTACCTGCGGTATAGAATTAAATCTACCTATTGGATTAACTGAGACCGTGGTTCACACAAGTTTCAAGAAATTTAGGAAAATTGTATTTTAACAAAAAAAACTATAATGTTTTCAGTGTCAATACATAATATATTCATATTTAAATTTGACCATCCTCTTGGACAAAATGAGTTTTTATAAAGTAATAATATCAAACTTCCCGCCCTAAGAGTTTTAAGGCCCGGTACTTTGAGTCTCGCTGATACACTGATTTATTTTATAAAGTAGTCTAATCGCCTGATTAGTTAATCAAGCCTTAATCGAGACTCAAAGTATCGGGCCTTAATGGGTTAGATGATACCTCATTTGAATTATTTGCTACATTTTGAGAAGTTTTTTAATTTTGACAAATTAAAAATGAGAAAGCGAAATTCAAATTAATTGGAAAATTATTATAAAGTTGTCTGTGACAAGAGGTGAATGTGACAACATAACAATTTAACTTTGAATGTTACTCATACCATGTGTGTAGAAGACATTGAAATAGATAAATCATGGGTGGTCCTCTCGCATAGTAACTAGCTAACTCTGGTGGTTCTACTGACGAATGATCTTAGCTGTTTACTAGATATTGCGGGTGTAATTCAATGTTGATCGAAGCGTCAATCCACAGAATAGTTGTTTCTCACCATATCGTTATTAGTAATATTTCATGTGACCACATAAAAATTAATTTGCCTTACCAATTTGTTATGAACTCACTATGCAAAGTTTGCAAGGTGGTGAAGTTTTCGTTAATGCTACTGATGTCAGTAGTAGTGTGTTTACGATGTATAATGTATTTTCTCCCAAATTGTTATTGCGATACATCCTAGAAAAACAAGATAAAAATTAAAAAAATATAGGAAAGTAACATCACGTTCCAGACAACCAACAAGAACAAGGTAGTGTTGTGTATATGCTATTTTATAAAGTTAATGATAGTATGATATATGAATGAATTCCTTTTGTTACTTGATCTAATGTTGAAAAAATATATGTCAAATTAAACTCCTGGACAAAATTAACGCACCACTTTCTTTATTAAGCTTAAATAATACATAATACATATGCGAAAAAAAATTAAGGTAAATTATAATAAAAATATAAATATGAGTTGATACAATTACATGAGAAAGAAATCTGCCTAACATGACCTAATTTAAAATCAAACATTTATTTTGTCGAAAACGAATTAGACACGAGTATAAATCAAACATTTAAGAAACCGAAAGCAATAGAAATAATGTATTCAATGTGACGTTAGTACCTTGTACGTCCTCCTCTGGTCTTAATTACCGCATTCATACGCTATGCTAGCAATTAAATTTCCAATGATATCCTGGGGAATATTCTCCCATTTTTCAGACCTCAGACCTTCTTTTTAAGATGGTTCCATAAATACTCAATAGGGTTGAGATTGGGACTGTAAGGTGGCCATTCCATTAACGGATTATTAACAGCATGCAGGTCCAGCCACGTGGGGAGGCGCATTGTATTGCATGAAAAAAGAATTAGGACCCACAAAAAGAGCAAATGGCATTACGTGTTTAAGTATGATATTTTCCAAGTAGTAATTCGCATTCATAGACCTCGCACGTATAGGGATCAACTCTATACGAGCGTCGAAGCAGATGAACCAAAAATTTGCCGGTATCTTGCTCCTTAATTTCGTCTTGATTTAAACGTCTTCTGATTGTTGGAGAAGATATTACATTATGAACCAGTAATAGTTCGTTTTTTAACACATTTCTAGTGATTCTCCGGTTTCCAAGAGCAGATTGTTTCAGAAAACAGTCAACTCTTTGATTGGTACATCGTCCCTTGTCCTGGCCTTCGAACGTAAATTCCTGTTTCGTTAAATCTACCATGCGACTTAATATGAAGGAATGATTTTTTCCTAACCCACCGACGACATAACGCAGCGAGTATCCATCATTCGGCAGAGTTGATGTCCGTACTGCCCCCTCCACCGACAAATTTGTTGATTCATTTTCCTACTGTTATACACTCCTAAATAAACTTTAAAGCACGTATGTGATAAAACCGATAATAAAAATTAACTTAATAACTTGCCCTAATCAGTAGTTTCTGAATAAATTTTGATAGGCCAGTCAATATAGTTTTTTTGTATGGCAAAACTACTAACAGCGTGCCAACTGTGCCATCATTTAAACGCCAGTCCGTAGATATACTCTGTGTTTTCGACTAGCAACTGTCATTAATTAATTTGTTATTAATATTTTAGTCCAAAAAGACGCGTTTTTTTCTTAGTTTTTTGCATATAAAACCAAAACTACTAGAGCAGTCTCAATTCCGTAAATGGAAAAGTTGTAGGAAATTAAATTTCGAAGAAAATGAGAGTTCGAGCGATTTGATCCGTTAATTAGAACGGGAGAAAATCCGGAAAATTCGGAATTTTTTTCAAAAATTCATAACTGTCATTTATGAAGATTAAGAGCTGAAATTTGGCACAGAAGTAGATAGTTATATCAACTTTAAGTGTGCAGGCGCTATCGGACTATTAGTTTTTGCACAATTACAATTTCCCACAACTTTTTCATTTACGGAATTGAGATTGCTCTAGCAGTTGGTTTTATAAGCAAGAAACTAAAAAAGAAATGCGTTTCTTGCACCAAAATGTTAATAACAAATTAATTAATGTGAGTTGCGAGTCGAAAATACATCAGAGTATATCTACGGACTGTCTTTTAAATGATGCTGTTAGTATTTTTGTCAAGATATTACTTTTTTTTGCTCTATTGATTGGCCTATAAATCAATTGTGACGAAACGTGATTAACTCACGTTTGTAATTGTAAAACAAAACAGTATGTACTTGAATTGTTGGAGGAGGTCCAAAGCCTACTTGTAAATCAGTTAGTAGATTGAAAGTTATCACTATCTCCAAATGTTTTTAAAAAATGTTAGTGGGGTGTTAATTTTGTCCATGAGTTTAGTATAGGATATAATAATTAAATACAATTACAGACCAATTACTTTTTTAGCAGAAGGGACATCATCAGATGCTGAGAAAACTGAGGCAGAACAGGATGACACAATTGACTCTATGGCGTTTTCGTATCAAGGAGCTACCACGAGCAATGCTGATTTGTTACGTAATGCTCAGGAAAGCTCAATAATAAATTTTTTAAGGGCTGATTCTGTGGAAAGACAGAGGGAAAGAAGATTTGCTTGTCCATTTTGCGGGAAGTGTGTCAGATCAAAAGAAAATTTGAAATTGCATGTAAGAAAACATACTGGGGAAAGACCGTTTGTATGTCTGTTTTGTGGTCGAGCATTTGGTGGTAAGAGTGACTTAACGCGCCACTTACGTATTCATACTGGCGAACGGCCTTATCACTGTGATATGTGTGGAAAATGCTTTGCTAGAGCCGATTATCTCTCAAAGCATCTAACTACACACATAAATACTCCTCGCTAATAGGCTCCAATTCTGTAACATCAATTTTGCAGGTTACTTTATATATTTCTTTTTTTTTCAGCTGATATAATAAAATATATGCCAACACCTATTCAGTTGAAATACATATATTCAATAATATATATGTCAACACATATTCAGTTTTCTATTAATAGAAAGTAATATTTTAATAAAATACTAAGACCGCAACATAATAGATGGTATTTTTCTTTAGTAAACAAAATAAAATAAATTGAATTGTGACAATAAAAAATAACTATTTTATAAAATCTGTTTTAAAGTTTGATACAAAAAGAGTAAAATCCTCTAACAATACAGTCTTCATAAACAATTACAGGCCAAGTTTAGGCAACCCAACATCGCACAACTGGTAGCGACTAAATCTTAGCGTACCTAATCAATATTATTGATTCGTTTACAATGAACAAAGACAAACCACTGCGTCTACGCTTGACATAATGCGATCGCTGATTCGTTAAATAAAATCATGTGAAAAATTACACCAATCACCAGCTGGTGAAACAAAACGTGTTTTATTGTAATCTTGTCTTATTGTTTTAATAACTTTTATTTTTATCAAAATTTTATTGCCAACGTGAAGAAAATAAAATTACTAATCACGTGGCTTGTAATAATTTATGAAGGCAATTTATTAGAAATTCTCATTATTTGTTTACAAACTTTATGCTTATCACTGTAGTTTGCATATATTTTGTCATATTAGCTTAATATTATTTTAAAGAGGAGATAATATATAATTCAAAATTTTATTGATGCACTTTTTGATATTATAATAATTTTTATTGAAAACATTTGCAACAATATAATATGTTGATATTTTGAATCGCTTTCTGCACACTTTTTCGTTACAAGGAAATATGTAGAAAAATTATAAAAGTATCCAGTAACTATTCACACAGTTTTTTTATATTTAATAGATTCCATGGATCTGTAATAATCATCGAGTCACATCGAAGCAATATCTTCATATTGAAATATTTCGAAAGATCTCCTACGGGCTGATTTTTATTTCTAATTATGTATGTTCGTGCTTAGCTTTGTTGTCATCGTTGTTCTGATGTTAACATCAACAAAGTTTTTTTAATAAGACATTATATATAAACATTTATTTTTGTAATCTCCAACACGAAGTAATTTAAAAAAGTTACACTTAGAACTAAAACTAATAATTAGAGATATAAACTTAAAGCTGTATCATTAGATATACTCTCTAGGTCAAGGAAAACTTTCAATTTTTGATTAAGTGTATTACCTACCTGCTATTTATCGATTTTGTCGAAAAAAGCATAAGAAATAAAAAAAATGGATTCGTTAAGTTCAAAGCTTACTAATTTCAAACATATCTTGTTCCTGTCTAGTCCAGGAAGATTTAAAAAACCTTCCAGATGTGGTTGTTGCTTGAGATATTAGTAAAAATCGCTCGAATAACATAAAAATGAAAATATAGGGCCGAAATTAATTAACAAATGGCTCATGCCAAAACTATCAGACCGATTTGGAATGGGTTTTGGGATTTCGTTTTGTAATACTTTAAAATACTTACATCCACATTTATAATAGAATTGGACAATTTCTTACCTGTCAGTTGAACGCTTTAAAATTACCTTTTTGGCTACCTATCAACAAAAATATAACATGTGCGAACAATTTCATTAGTAATGGTTATTTCTCTAAACCACATATTTAAAAACTTGTATTGGAAAATGTGAGAAAAAGTTTCTGCGTATTTCTGCACTCTTTAATTTTTCCTGCCATAACTTTTTCCCTGGCTAACTTATACTTTCATTGTATATATTATTTTCGATCGATTTTTACTAATATCTAATCTACGTCAAGCATGCAGTCATGTAGGTTTTCTGGACTAATCGTATTGATTTTAAATTTCAATGTAAGGAGTAGACAAGAGAAGTATGGATGTAGCGCATCCTAAAAAAATTCTCACTAACACCTGCAATTGATTAGATCATTTCGGTTTTCTAGATCACGTCATGCAATTTAAGAGACGGTTACTTACACTAGACAAATATGCCAAGTTGTCATTAAAGTACCAAAGCTGAATATTTCAGAACTGGATTATTTCAGGAAAAATGTTTCAAGCAAAAACTCTAACTCTATTTTTAATTTAATTGTATTTATTATTAGTAAATTATTATGGGACTAATTCTTTAATTCTATGGCCAAAAATATACTCGTATGTCAATGCAACATAATTATTACTGATGTCAAATACTTTTTTTTTTAAATAGATTGTAAAAGAAAAAATGTTTCAAACAGAAATTGTTTTTCCAGAAAATAGACTGTCAAAAAATGTAGCTTTGACATTGAAGGAATCAAATAGACATCTTAATCCACCTACAAAAATCAATGAAATTTAGATAATAGAATTAAACAAAAACATAAATATTAACAATCAATCATTTTATAGTAAATTTAATTAACAGTCAATTTAACATAACAGTCTTTTAACTTTAAATTTAAAGTCGCAATAGTACAATTGTGAAAACTGACTCCACTTGAGGATGGTGTCGCTCACTGCAATAGTTTCTTCATGAAGGCACTGAGTAATTTATTAAAGAAGCAACAAATTTGGGAGCAGATAAGATACTATTAGAAATTTCAACTTTATTTTCAATATAGACCAAATGATGAATGTTCCTTGAGTGTGAGTTTTTGGGTCTTGGAGTTTGCAATAATAATTTAATCCTTATCCTCAATAGCATGTAGTGATTCAATATTTCATTTCTTCTACATACCTCATATATGCCAAATATTAAAATAACCTGAAGCAATATAATAGCTTATCAACAAATCTATAAAAACAATAGTGAATTAATATGACTCACCTTGATTAATAAGAAGCCTTCATCTGTTGAAACTTCTAAGAATTTTTTAATATTCGCTTTTATTACACCTTTTCACTTTTTTGACGATATCCTTTCTATTTCAAATACGGTACTAATTTGGAATATTTCTTTATATTTCTATATCTTTATATCTATAGTTCACTGTTCTTTTCGGAATTGAATATATAGACCACTACGTTTTCGGCTGCACTCTCTCAATTTTATATTCAAAATATGCCACTATTACACTTTCAGACACATCTTTTGAATTTTTTAGTCATACCTTTCCAAATTGTCTTTGTAAGCAGATTCATATTGCCAGATCGATTTGCTGGGAAGATCTTTCATCACTTTCTGACAACTTATATATTTTTTTATTCAATTCCAATGACAAAATTATTGAATAAACTGCCAGCAACTCAACATTTAAAAAACGGGTGTTTTCTAAATAGAATTATTGATTGTTTACTAAAACTTGTTGCTTCGCTATCGTTACTGTCGCGCCAAAAAATATTTGATATAAAATATGTGCAATAAATTGTAAATGACATACATGTGAAATGTATTAATGTAAATGTCAAAATTTTCTCGTATTTTTAGTAAGTTTGAACTGTGGTATACAGTTTTCGAAAAAACGTTGTTTGATACTCGATTGTGAAATTTCTTTGCTTTCTTAAATGATTTTGAAATAGCATTTCGCAATCTAGCATCAAAAATAACTATAAAGGAGCCGATCAAACTATAAACAGTTTCCAAGCTAAATCTTTTGTATAAAACATTTTTTTTTGAAATTTCCGAAATATACAATATAATGTATACAAAATTATTAAAACTGAAAATTTGCTATTTTTGCAATTTTTTTACACGCTTTAATACATAATATGTCAGCTACTTCAAACGTGATTTTGGAAATTGTAATTTGGTAATTAACCATCAATAAAACAAATCTCTGAACATATTAACCTCTGAAAAGTTTCTAGTAGAAATTTATGCTTGTTATTATTTAATAACTATTTCAAAAGAAACACTCTGTATATGAATATTACTAATACTATTGCAATTAATTATGTACATACTATTACTACTCAATATATAGGTAGATAATATACCAAACAACAACAGATTTTGAGAGATACTAAATATAAAATATTAAGTATTTCAAAATGAAATGCTAATAATACGTGAAGCGAGACATGCTTCTTTATTTTTCCGTTGGAGTTAAATCAAAAACATATTAATAAATGTTGTAGAATCACATAAATGAAAAGCAATTCTATAATGTGGTAATTTTGGGTTCCTAAAAAATAACTAAAATGTCACTAAATTTTACATTAAATACAATAAAAATTAGAACATATTCTATTTATATTCCAAGCATCAGATTTACCTACTGCAAGTTAAATGATATCCTGTGAGTGTGCGTGCAATATATATTGCATGAAATCTTGCAATACATCGCTTAATATAACGCGGCTCTTAAACAATTTGCAAAGTCCCTGAATATGTCGAGCAATCCCCATTCATACTCACTCTATAAAATTACGTTTTGCAATTTTTTCTTTTAGTCGTCTGCCCTTCAGTTACGTTTCCCATTCCAATACGCTTTCATTCTGATATATATTACCATTTTTTAAAATAATCGTCTCATTTTATCATTACAATATTTATATTCAAATAATGCTTTATTTTTCGATACTGATTTTTAATAGTTTTATTATTGTTGTCCACAATAATTGGTCTCACATGCATCGAAAATAATACAATTACAACAATCAATTTATTATTATTTAACGATACATTGAGGCCGGCATACAGCATGCTGTTTACCGGAAGGCAAGCCTTCCGATTTTCAAACCGGAATGCAAAACGCAACATTAGTAGGGATATTGGCCGGAAAGCCTACCTTGAACTCTCGGCCTCCCGAAAAACTGCCAGCGCTCGAAATTTTGCCTTCCGGTTATGTTTTTCGGAACGTGTATGCCTGAGGAGTGAATACAGGCCGAGAGTTCTTAAACAGAAAGAAAGCAGTGTGAACTTTAAGAACAACAATTATTGTTTTGCAACTGAGATTTTAAAATCTTCATAGTTTCTTCCTGTTGCTAAATACATATATCAAAGCAGTACTTAGTCGTTCATAGGAACTGATTGCTAATCTCATTATAATATCTTCTTTTTAAGTAAGGCAGAAATAAATCAGAATGCACTTGTCAATTTATCACAGTGGCGGCTCGTCATATGAAGCAACAGAGGCCGGGCCTCACTGTATAATTTGGCTCTCACACCGTATATTTTAATACCTACTATTATACTATTAACCTTAATAATAATAACAGTTATGTAAACTAATACTACTAATAATAATAAACTAATAATAATACCTATTACATTTAATTTATCAAAAATCAAAGTAACAGTATAAAATAATTGTTTGAATATTGAATATCTCACCGCTCGCCGTTTCCATCGGTGCGACATTGGATAGATAGATTACTCCCCACTAGTTTTCACGTACAGTGAGGCCAGAATTTATTTGCTTCTATGCGCGTCACACTTCCCTACAATATACTACAGGTCCCCCTCTACGCGAGGCGGTTAAAATAACGTGTTTACGCGGGGAAGTTGAGGCCCACTTTCTCATGCCACTAGTTTCTCTCTCTCTCTCTCTCTCTCTCTCTCTCTCTCTCTCTCTCTCTCTCTAACTTACAGTTATACTGTCAGTTTCGCGGTACCCCTGTAACTTGTAGGTATTAGTGATCATAGTACAAAGACTTTAAGGACAGGTATTAATTTAAAATAAATAAAAAACAAACTTCCTTACAACAAAACAAGGTAAGACTAAATTTAACATAATTAATGGATATTATATTATCGGTATACATAGATAGTCATGAATCCCGCTCACGATATTCTTTTACCTCTACGCCTTTTTCTAGAAGTAATGAAGTAGAGAAAATTTTTAACGAAAAGAGAAGAGGTCGAGAAAGTTTGCGATAATTTCAATATTGTCGGTATGATAATTATTAATGGCTATGTGGAAGTTCATATAGAGAAGTTTGTACTGCTGGCCATGTATTTTTTGGACAATGCAAAACATTCGTGGTGTTCAGAAGATGATTTTAGGGACTTTTACGTAGTACCAAAATGCACGAGGGTTCTAAAGAGCACATTCAAAATTTTTTGGCTTTAAGGCGATTACAGCAAAATAGGGCAACCATTGAAGATGCATTGAGGGAGAACGCCAGTTTGAATAAATTTTTATTTATATAATGAAAATGTTCGCAAAAACGATTATTAATTATTAGCTATTTAATTGATGTGACTATTATGTTGGGTAAACAAGACTAGCTTTCCGAGGCCATAACTGTAGGGTCTTCCAATCACGGAAATTTTAAAGAAATATTTAAATGCTTAATTAAACGAAACCAGGAACTTACCGTACATTGCGAAATATTTAGCAACATTTTTACAGGACAGTCTAAAATAATACAAAACGAATTAATTTTTTGTATTCATGAATATTTAACAAATTTTATTAAATGTGAAGTAATCGATAAAGAGTGGTTTTTTCAGCAAATTAATAAAATAATCAAATAGTTGCGTAAATATTTCAATTTTTTATAAAATCTGAATGAAAATCCTTCTCGTGAACATCAGTTTTTCGATAAAATTGTAAACTAATGCAACTAAAAATTTCTACATTCATTTAGTGGTTTGGAATCAGCCACGGCACAGGCACCACCTATTGATAATGTTACGAGCCGTCACTGATTTATCAACCATTTGTTTATCCATTTAGATCGTTTGCGCTTTATATTTTGTTTTTAGGCAACGAAGCAGATGCGGCCCCAATTAAGGTAAGATCATATTCCGAGATCAGGTCTATAGTCTACACCTTTTCGCTAAACTTACCCTAAAACTGAATAAAATCCAGCACTAAAAAGTAATTTGTATGAATGAGCCGAGAGTACAGGTTAGCCTTTCGGCTTTGCATCCGGAAGGTTGGCCGTCCGCCAAGTCGACTCGTGTATGCCTACCTTTGAATATAATTAAAACTTTTTTGAAATTATGTCAAGCATACACTTATATAAAACATAAATATGTACTGAACATATACATAAAAAGACAAGTGCAAGAAATTTAAGAAATATAACCTAAGATAGAGATAGTTGATAGAGTCAAAAAAAGAAACTGCCTATACGTTACTAGTTGAATACTTTCGGGGATGATTCGGTCCAGGGCATATGGTGGATATACTTGTTAACTTGAGACCTTCATAGCTTCTACCAGTTACCAGGAATCTTAACACCGCCGGCCGTAAGCCTCTCGTGGGATGAGATAGCTACTCTCACATGAATCTTGTTTTCTAATAACTGGTGTAATAACTAGTGATAAACGGTTTAAATAAATTACTTAATCCATAACGAAATTAATTATGTCTATCTCTGGGCACAACCTTCAACTCTGAAAGCAAGTTTATGGTGGGAAAACTATCTCCTTTTCTGTAGCCACCCTTTTGTCCATATTTTTTTGGCGCGTTTTTTCTTACGACTTCTTTTAATAACACACGTCAATCGCCAATAAAAAACCTAGAAGAGACAAAATATCGTCTGTCACGTCCATTGTCCATCAACAAACTGAAAGGTATTCCAGTGCGTGTGTTGTGAAGGGTGTATTCGGACATTCCTGAAAGCCAGGACTGCACAGTTTTTCCTCACAGGAGAACCAGAACGTGTATGGGGCCCTTTAACTTATCAACTGCTGTCCTTTGCTAGGCAATGAAATACAATTTATCGTTTTTCTTCAAAGTCTTAGAAATTACTGATTTTTATATCTATAACCTCTATGATCCACAGACATGAATAAGAACGGATAGGTAACTACAATAAAAAAATTCGATTTTCCATTCAGTTTATTTCTCACAGCAAGCAGTACACAGATTGAATGTTTGACCAGAAAGCGAGATAATGATGTGCCTTTAAAAGCCTCTTAAACGTACATACAGATTTTTATACGTATGTCTACATGCAAATATCAGATACAAAAATAAAAGTTACACTAGATTTTCATTTCGTGCAAGCATGTCTACACATAATTTATGCACGTAGATATTTTATTTGTTAGTAAATACAGAAGACGGATGTTTCAAATGCAAGCTGCTCGCCTACTTCTTAAGGGCCCCACCGACTACGCTCCAGTCGTGCGAATAGAACCGTGCGGACCAAATCGCGCAAACCAAGAATGTACGATTTTTTTGCTCACACACTACGAAATCTAACCGAAACAGATTTCGCACGACGGTGAAACCGTACCGCTTTCTTCTCCATACACTGGGTATCTGGCACGTTCATGCAGGTCCGTGCGACTCAATTCGCGGGAATTGAACGAAGTCCGTGGGGCCCTTTAAGGTACAGTGTTCTTGAACAGGCTAATATTGGCAACTGCGACTTTGCGACTCTAGCTAAAGAGTATACTGAACACACATTAATTACACAGGTCAACATTTGATCTAAGAATAATCACCGGACCTGACTAGGGTACTGACAGGTTTTTTGGATCGCTGATTCCGAATCCGAGGTTGGCTAAGCTCCATCAAGTCAGGTTCAAGGTCATTTGAAGGTCAAATGGCCAAAAATTCATACGTATGTTTTTGGGGTAGCCGAGTTCAAAGCCGCTGCTATTTTTACCATTCAAAGACATCTAAAGGTCGTATCAAGGTCATTTGGAGGTTAAATCGAGAAATATGGTCTAAAAAATCTGAGAAAATTTATACGTATGTTTTTGGAGTAACTGAGTTAAAATCCGCTGTCAGTTTCACCCCTGAAGGACATCTGAAGGTCATATCAAGGTCATTTGAAGGTCTAATCGAGAAAATCGGTCTAAAAAATCTGAAAAAATGTATACGTATGTTTTTGTTCTAGCTGAGTTCAAAGCCGCTGTTATTTTCACCATTTAAGTACATCTAAAGGTTGTATCAAGGTCATGTCGAGGTCATTTGTAGGTCAAATCAAGAAAATCGGTCCAAAAAGTCTAAAAAAATGTATACGTATGTATACGACTCCTGACCGAATGAGGCGAAAACATAAAGGAGGCTAGCCAGTTAAGGCAATTTTCCGGTCAGTTAGGTAGAAATATAAGCGTGTCCAGCCAATTAAGGCAAGACGAGTGAATGTCCTAGCCAGTTAAGGCATGAACAAGAGTGTGTCCAGCCAGTTAAGGCAAGACGAGTGAATGTTCCGACCAGTTAAGGCAGGAAAAAGAGTGTGTCCAGCCACTTAAGGCAAGACGACTGAATGTCCCGGCCAGTTAAGGCAAGAACATAAGCGCGTCCAGACAATTAAGTCAAGACGACTGAATGTCCCGGCCAGTTAAGGCAAGAACAGTAACGTGTCCAGCCATTAAGGTGAGACTTTCACCCCATTTACACCTTACTGTTTTTAAAATTGTTTTCAATAAATGAATCTCCTTGTTTAGCATACAAATTAATCGTCAGCTTTGAATCGTTTACGTTTAGTTTCAAACGATCTTCTAATTGATTTTCTTTTATGTTCTACGTTTGTGTCTCTTTTTAAACACCAGCAATAGTCGGCCAACATATTCTTTCCCCAAACACCCTGATATCTTTTCTCAAAGTCACTCAGGTCCTGATGCATTCTTTCACCTTGTTCGTCACTGAATGCCCCTAGATTTTCTGGAAAGAAGTCAAGATGAGAATCAAGAAAGTGGAGTTTAAGGTTCATTAAACATCCTAATTTTTGGAAATTGTTTACCATTGTTGCAACAATATTTTTGTAGTCGGGGTCTTTATTATTGCCTAAAAACTTTTTCGTGACTTCCCTAAATTTTTTCAGATTTTTTATACCGATTTTCTCGATTAGACCTTCAAATGACCTTGATATGACCTTCATATGACCTTCAGATGTCCTTCAGGGGTGAAACTGACAGCGGATTTTAACTCAGCTACTCCAAAAACATACGTATAAATTTTCTCAGATTTTTTAGACCATATTTCTCGATTTGACCTCCAAATCACCTTGATACGACCTTTAGATGTCTTTGAATGGTAAAAATAGCAGCGGCTTTGAACTCGGCTACCCCAAAAACATACGTATGAATTTTTTCAGATTTTTTAGACCATTTTTGGCCATTTGACCTTCAAATGACCTTGAACCTGACGTGATGGAGCTTAGCCAACCTCGGATTCGGAATCAGCGATCCAAAAAACCTATAAGTACCCTGGTCAGGTCCGGTGATTATTCTTAGATCAAATGTTGACCTGTTATTTACTTTATATTCATATGATAATCATTTATTTGTGGTCAAAAACGTAGAATTTCAAAGGGAACTATGACGTTCAAGATATTTTATTACATGAATCGTTCAAATGGTCATTTTAGGTAAAAGAAAACGCGGAGTGCTATTTCATTAGAGGGTGGTAATTGAAGATAGGGGTAAAAATCCACCCCTTTCAGTTTTTTAATTGTAGCTCAAAAATGAAACAAAATTTCGCTATAGTTCATAGGAAAAATTATTTAGAGATTTGAATTTCCCATCGAAATGGCTTATGTAAAAAATTTAAAAGGAAAATGCAAAAAATCGTTAATAAACAATTTGAAAAAAGGAAAAAATTCAATTTTGTTTTTTTTACTTTTTTGCCTCTAGTTTTTTTTTTGAGTAAAGATAGGTATAGGCATTGCTTCGTAGAAAAAAAAAAAAGTAGATAAAATTTCCTTCAAAAAAATAAAATAAGAGAAATAAGAGGTTGTTAAGTATTTTTGGATGAAAATTGACTGATATATGGCCGCTCAAACTTACAGTTAGCCAATTTTTTATTTTTGTCGCGTTTACCCTTATACGTTTTAATTCTCATTTTTTAAATTGTTTATTAACGATTTTTTGCATAAAATGTTTCTTTTAAATTTTTCAAACTTTTCTATGGAAAATTCAATTCTCTACAAACTTTTTCCTATGAACTATACCGAAATTTTGCTTCGTTTTCGTGCTATATTTAAAATACTGCAAAAGTGCATTTTCACCCCTATCTTCAATTTCAACCCTCTAATTGAATAGCAGCCCGCGGTTTTTTCATTTTTAATGACCCTTCGAACAACCCATGTGATGAAAATCCTCGAACGTCTTATTTCCTTCCTTTTTTGCAAAAAATGATGGGGGTGCATTTTCACCCCTATCTCCAATTTCCACCCTCTAATTTAATAGTACTTCGTGTTTTTTTGAACGATTCATGCAATAAAATTGCTTGAACGTTATAGTTCCTTTGAACCCCGTTTTTTAAATATAATCAATAGTCTATTACAATTATTGATTATTGAAGTTCAAACAAAGAAATTGTTTACATACATGAAACTTTTAAGTGAACTGGGAATATTTTCAAAATAACATTCAATCGGTGAGGGCTGTCACTACAATTAATTACAATTATTGAGCATTTCAGTTCAAAAAACGAAAATATTCACATACATGAAACTTTTAAGTGAACTGGGAATATCTTCAAAATGAAGAAATATCATATTAGGCATGGATAACTTTCAATTTGCGTAGTACATCTCAATAAAAGATGTCCCGTAGTTTGGCTACCAAACTTCTACATTTTCAAGGATGTTCCTAAGCGTACTATTGTACTAAATTTATACAATTTCGTTTCAAAAGGTACAACAGTACCACTCTACAATTTAAAATGAAATATTTCACAAGTTATTCCTATCATTATGTTTAACCCTTGTAACCATTTAAACCCCTCTGTTCATTATTCTATTTCTGTATTCAATGTACAGGGTGGGCAAATAAGCGAGGTAAGCGGCTGTATCTCAGAAACTAATGATCGTAGAGAGCTACGGTAAAAAGTTTTATAGGTAAAGTGGGCAAGGGAAAATGCTGGAAATTATTTTCAAGTTTCCAAGATGGCCGCCAGTGGGCGTTTCCACCATCTTGAATTACATAAAGTTACGTTTCTCGCGATTTTCCCCAATGAATGTAACAAAAAAGTATTTGCGTTTTAATGTTAACTTAAAGTCGAATATTTTTTGTAAAAACAATTTTTCTCTATCTTTCGAAATAAAGTGGTGGGGGGTATTTGAATGTTGTTTTAAATAAATGCCTGTAACTTCGAAACGGCTTAATGGATTTGGATAAATTTGGTATCATTGAAAAGAGCATTTCTTGGGCTTTTAGGTTTCTCGTAATCATGACAGTTGCGACCTACACGGCCGCCGATAGAGGGCGTTATTCGATATTATAACCAAAATATTGGATTTTCTCAAAAAATTTAAATGCGATGATATGACTTTTTTTAGACTAGAAAATAGACAAATGACCAACCAATAAGCCTGCGCAAACCGCATCTTAATATCTTTTTCCTAACTCAAATTATTTAAAAAAATACTAAACCAGGAAAATTCATATATCCCCATTTAAAAATGCATCGGTTGCTTTCGATAAGAAGGCAAGTAGTAGGCCATGGACACGACAATCGCCTAACAAAAATATTGCCAAGTAACGTCAAACTTTTGTCACACGCAGCCTAATATTGTTGATTGCGTATAATTTGAGTACTTTTTAATCAAAATGCCTCTCACAAATAATGAAGCCGTTGACATGATTGCGATTTATTTCGAGTGTTTTCAAAATGCAGCTATAGCTGCAAGACAGTACGCGGCACGGTATCCAGATCGCCGTCATTACGGGAGAAGAATGTTTCCGCGCTTGGTACAGCGATTACGCGATACTGGAAGTTTTCGTCGTCCTAAACGTCGCAGGCGTCGCAATGGAAGGACCGAAGAAAACATTATCAATGTCTTGGCTTACATAGAATTTGATAGACATGTAGGAACTAGAACATTGTCTCTAGACTTGGGAATAGCACGAACAACTGTTAGAAATATTTTGAAAGATTATAGGTAAATAATTTTATCTTATTCCAAGTATCTTAGCACATACTCTCAAATACACAATTCAGTGTTATTCTGATTATATTATTTTTACGCATATGTTGTTTTTTACTTTTAGATTACATCCTTACCACATAGTTTTGCACCAGGCGCTAAATGAACAAGATTTCGATAATAGATTAAATTATTGTCAATGGATGCTAGGCATGCTTGAGGAAAACAGAAATTTCTTAACGGAAATTCTCTGGACCGACGAGGCTACCTTTAGTAGTGATGGTAGAGTAAACCGTCATAATATGCATTATTGGTCCGCTGAAAATCCGCATTGGTTAAGAGAAGTGCAGCACCAGGGACGCTGGAGCCTAAATGTGTGGTGCGGTATCATTGGGGACAGAATTATTGGACCTTATTTTTTTGATCAAGCTTTAACTGGTAACCGCTTCTTAGAGTTTTTGATCAACGACTTGCCAATTTTGTTGGAAGATGTGCCACTCGAAACTAGGAGAACTATGTTTCTGCAATTAGATGGTTGTCCGGCACATTATTCAATTAATGTCCGAAACCATATTAACGGGACCTTTCGAGAACGCTGGATAGGAAGGGGAAGCCTATTTCCTTGGCCGGCAAGATCTCCGGACTTGACATGTCTTGATTTTTACTTGTGGGGACGCTTAAAAGACATTGTTTTTCAAACTCCACCAACAACACGAATGGATATGGAAAACAGAATTCGAAACTCAATTCGTCAACTATCAGCGGTAGAAATCGAGGCTGCGGTTCTGTCGACTCAAGAAAGACTGGAACAATGTGTGGAATATGACGGAAGGCAATTTGAACACAGAAGGCATTAATCTTTTTTCAAAATCGGTCCTTTTCAGGACCACAACTTTATTTAAAAGGAAAATCGCTTATAAATACGAAAACGTGCGACTTAAAATCACAGCACTAAATAAACTGACATTTCTTGTGAATATTTTAGAGAGGAGTTTGTCTTTTATTTCCATGGCCTACTACTTGCCTTCTTATCGAAAGCAACCGATGCATTTTTAAATGGGGATATATGAATTTTCCTGGTTTAGTATTTTTTTTTAATAATTTGAGTTAGGAAAAAGATATTAAGATGCGGTTTGCGCAGGCTTATTGGTTGGTCATTTGTCTATTTTCTAGTCTAAAAAAAGTCATATCATCGCATTTAAATTTTTTGAGAAAATCCAATATTTTGGTTATAATATCGAATAACGCCCTCTATCGGCGGCCGTGTAGGTCGCAACTGTCATGATTACGAGAAACCTAAAAGCCCAAGAAATGCTCTTTTCAATGATACCAAATTTATCCAAATCCATTAAGCCGTTTCGAAGTTACAGGCATTTATTTAAAACAACATTCAAATACCCCCCACCACTTTATTTCGAAAGATAGAGAAAAATTGTTTTTACAAAAAATGTTCGACTTTAAGTTAACATTAAAACGCAAATACTTTTTTGTTACATTCATTGGGGAAAATCGTGAGAAACGTAACTTTATGTAATTCAATATGGTGGAAACGCCCACTGGCGGCCATCTTGGAAACTTGAAAATAATTTCCAGCATTTTCCCTTGCCCACTTTACCTATAAAATTTTTTACCGTAGCTCTCTACGATCGTTAGTTTCTGATTTATAGCCGCTTACCTCGCTTATTTGCCCACCCTGTACATACTTTGAGCTCAATTAATGATGGACAATGTTCCTTTTTCTTATTGTTTCGGATTCATTATAGAAAAATAATTTTTATACCTTATATAAAATAAGGATAAGTGTACCGGTAACTTCACGTCACAGTGAAGACATGTTCCCCTGGCCTTGAGGCAAAATAAAATTTAGACAGCCGTTTTTCATATTTTATTTTATGTTTGCAAAATTTATATTAGCTTACTGTTTTCGAGGATTACAAAATATTACAATTTTATTACATTTAGTACAATTTTGGAAGACCTGTGTACATTATTTTTTAGTGCGGGAATATGTACGTGATATTCATCGGTCAAAATTAACACAAGCAGTTCACATGAACAAGAGGAGCCAGTTCCGATTAATTCGAAAATATAGGCGCATGAAGATATTTCCTGACAATTTTTCTTCTAAATTGATTGAATGTATTGGTACCGAATTTGATAACGTTTTTGATTATTAATGAAGAAAGTTGCGATGTTTATCTTTTCATAATAATAAATATTTTTATACTCTAAAGAGGATTATTTAAGACTTGTACGAGTTTAAGTGCTCTCGTAGTAGAAAAAGAGAAAGAGAGTAGAAACTAAATAGAATGTTTCCTGTATTGTATCATTATACTACATATTTCATGTGTAATTCATATTAATGAAAACGAAAATAGTACTGATTCTTTACTTAGTTTAAAAAACATTGACAACAGGTCATTTTCAAGCTGCCATTTCTTCATAAAGAATCAGAATTGACCTGCAGTTTATTAGAACCGTGTTAATTTTGACCAAGTAAAACTTTGTAAAAGTTTGGCAGCTAAATTAAGAGACAGCCTACCCTCCTGATTTGAATAATTTTTCATGTTCATAATAGATAAAAACACTTTACTCCTTATTGAATAAAAAAATATAGAACGCACACATAACGGGTGAAATTATTTACACATTTATATTTTCCTATGAAGAAATTTAATTACTGAATTCAAAAATAATTCCCGCAGAAACATGGTTGTATAATTATAAATTTGATATATGTTTGTAGGTACACCCAAGTATCTGGAAACATGTTTGTTTAACTTGGTATAAATGATTAGTTTAGCAAGACAATTTTATATGTACTTATTTTGTTTGCACTCAATTTAGTATTACGTTTAGGAGGTAACTTGAAAAGAAGCAAGGCTCTTCCAATTTCGCACCGTTTAGCTCTTGGTGGGCGTCAGTTTGTTTGACACGATTTTTGGTGTCTGGCAGGCTTCAATTTTTCAGTTGCAGCTATAATAATATGACATACAAAATATAAATGAATTGTTACCATCCTCAACTCCACTGATGGTAAAAATATAAAATGGAAGAATATTAACAGATAGAGATACATAATGATTTATCTACCGTCCTCACAATCAGCCTATGATGCATCGATTTAATGTTTTTTTGGCTGTGATTAAATTTTAGGTTTTTGTGATATCAGTATATTTTTTTTATTTACGTTACGCGTAGTAAGTTACCAAACTAAGCAATATAGTAAGTGGCATTGACAAGTTACTCTAGTCATTGATGCTGTTCGACTTGCGGTTAATCGTATATAAAAAATGGACATATATATATATTACATCGAATATTGTTTAATAGCTATTTATATTGTATAATAGATATTGTCTTGTGCCAAATCGATGTACCTCAATTAAAAAAGAGAAAATATATGTGTAGTCTATATTATGCAAATCTAGTAAAGCCGTATATACCTATCAAATAATTCAGATAATTTTTTTTAGTAGAAAAATTTCATATATCTGTACACAATATCATACCATCCAAAAATATATTCATTCATATAACTAGTTGAGTAATAGATAAATATCTATTACAATTATATTTTTTGTTTCATTTTGAATCAGTATTGATAAATAATAATAATATACTAGTTGAATACCTTATTTACTTAATTACCTAGGAAATTTTGAAATAATTTTATATTAAGGCTGCTACAATGTACTCGAAAATATTTTTCTTCATTACTGCAGGCATTCTTTTGTGTTAATACATTGGAAAACCATATTTTATAAATATGTACAATTTATGGCAATTGTTTTAAAATTGCAACATTGAAAAGTGTTCTCAAAATATATGTTTTACATTACTGTAAATATACAAAAATCAATAAGTTTGATTATTCAGGGTGATTCACAACTTATCCAAAAAAATTTGGGAATAGATGCGGCATGAGAAATGGAGTCAATATCGTAAAAAAAATGTGTAAAATCCTTATAGTTTCCGAGAAAAAAATTATTGAAGTTATAGTACATTCAACCACTACATAGCTGGACAACTGTAGTCTCTAGTGTTCTTCGCAATACGCGTGGAGAGCCACGCGGCCTCAGCGACTCCGAATACTGAAATTCGATTTTGCAATCGTCGTTGCGATAGTGTTTACCTGTTATCTGTGATGTTTACAATAGTTTTTTAGTAGTTAGTGTCAAAAATGGTTTGGTTTGTGTATATAGCAACTCGGAGTTGATGAATATCGTTTTATTTATGATGAATCAAGACAACATTTGTATTATGGTGAAGCATTTGTGTTATAGTGAAACCAGACAGCATTTGTGTTAGTTCATGGAAATTGAGTAAGAAGGACCCAAATGTGATTACACGTTGGTGGATAAAATTTTGAATTGTTGATATAAAATCGGATATGTCAAATGATTCTATTACTTAAAAACACAAATTAATTTTAATAATTAATAATAACAATAAAGGCAAAATCAGTTGAATTTACCGATATAAAATAGGTGCTATAAAATTATATTTATTTCTTTCCTTGCGAAAGTTTTTTGTCCGTTTTTATCACACCGCCATGCCGATCGCATTGTGATAGGTCAGGTTTTATAGTGAACCAGTTTCCAGTACAGTGCAGAAGTGTATATTTAAATCATTTTCGAACTGCCCTTTTTGATTTTTTCATTACAAAATTGTATTTGAAAGGGTTCCCTGTACATCCAGAATTTTTTTTGAATAAGTTCTGAATCACCCTGTATTATTAATCCAAGGATAATACATAGTTCTATTTAATGAAGTTACCAATGCCTACTACAATTTATATTTTTTTATTCTTCCAGCGATGGCTTCATATATTCGTGAATTTGCGAATTGCGATTTACATAGTGTTCTAATAAGCTAATGCGATATTTTTACTTAAATCAGCTTATCAGAATAATATTTGCGTATATTAATTTGGCTTGACACAATTTCAGCAATTGTCCCGTTAACTTCGCCATGTACTGTGCGAAGTCCGTATATACTTACCACCGATTTTGTAATTTGATATTTTGAGCTGGCGGAACGTTGATTAGAAGGTCTAAAATTCGCAACATCAAAATAACTAACATCGACTTGCTGCGCCCCACCAACATAGTCCATATTGTAAATTTTGGAATTGTTTTGATATTCGGATAATTCCGAATATTATTTGGATTAATAGTCCGATTGCATATTACTGTATAATTAACTAAGTATAGATATTAACTATAATATGAATCAACGATGCGTTTGCCCGAATCGACACTATGCAGGTACTCGAAAATGAAACTTTTTTTTAAGTCATAGTCAGCCATTTTTCAATATTACATCTACCTCATTTGTGATACCTGACATATATAATACTTGAAGATGCTAGTTTATATCTTCATTTCAATAACAAAAAACATAGTAACAAAAAATTTCATCGAACTATTCCCCTAATAACCCGAGTAATGTAAATATACCTACTAAGTACAGAAAACACCGGATTCTTACAAAATTATTGGCTACTAGTGACTACGATTAAATAATAAAAATTAAAATCCATTATTTTTATTAGAATTAAGGCTATTCAGATTTTGGTAGTTTTTTGGTTGAGACAGTTGTGCTTTTAATATAGCAATTACCTACTATGTCTGCAGTTCAAAGACACTTTTAATGGTAGCAATTGTTCGTTCTGATCCTCTAGTTCTACTTGCACTACCCTCTCAACTCCGCACCTCCTATTGGCCATATTAGTACGATTTTTTGAAATAATCCCTCCACACAATCAGGATTCTCCCCTATCAAATTCATGAATACTGAACGCGTCTTCGAACTAAAATTATGTTAAACTTTATGCTAACGAAAACTTATTAGAAGAATACAGAAAATTGTCAAAAGGTAATAAGAGTACGCAAATAAAAAAAATCAAATTTAGAAGCCATAAATTATTAAAATACGGTTGCTATAACCGGTGTTTTTTGCACTTAGTATATGTAATACAACATGCGTGTATTTTCCTGATTGATTGAACAATACCTAATACAACTACTTATTTGTAAATATAGATATAACAGCAATATTTATTTCTTACTTATTTAGTATTTTGGTTAGTCTTTATTTGAAATGGTATGTGATATTGTAAAATACATAGCAGTCCAGATATTTATTTATTATTAAATTCATTCCACTAGCAGTGATATTTTATCTATTAAAAACAAATAACCATATATGTATTATTCGGCTTTACTAGATTGTACAGGTGCATAACTGTAAATTAAATGTTTAACATCGAATTCCTGCCTCCCAATAGAAAAATATTTTTTATACATTTACAAATAACGTCCGATCTATTGCCGGTTGCTATTCATTTTCACTGGCCTTTGTTGCTCAATACAATCACATTTAATAACTATGTACCTAAAGTTATTACTTACTCTGATGTTAAACATTTATTATTTTTGTTATATATTTATACACATACTGTAATCTATATTTTTCATAAATGCTTTAGGACAACTTTTAAACAGTTACAAAATTGTTTAGCTGTAATACAAGTGTGCCTTTGAAATAATCTTAAAATGGTGAAAATACATATTAAATTTCGTAACTGCAATATGAATAGGTACAATAAAATATAGTTGTTACCATTAACCAAATTGCATTCAATGTATCTAAATCATTTATTTTACTTGAATTAAATCATCTTGGCGACAAGGTAGCTCATATTGGAAAAATAATATTATCCTGATGATTTTTTTCTTGCTTTAGAATTAGTATAATGTTGGCTTTGAAAGTATTCAGAGTAACAAAACTGTAAAGCAGAATCTGCATTAGAGAACGAACGCTAAATGTGCACATGTTAAGAACAGGAAGCAAATTACAATTAATCGATACTATATCGTAAGTATTGAGCCACGTAATGTTGAATCAACATATCGGAATTACCGGTTCTGATTACTGGTCGAATTTATTGAAAATCGTAATATTCGTAGTTGCTTTTTTTCATAGTTAAAAAGTATATCACTAAGTTTTATTACGGGAAATTAAAATTATTGATTTATATATTTTGATTTGTCAAAGATTATATAATTTAAAGAGTGTGCTCCTAGTCGTCGCTTTTTTATTTAGAGGACATGAATCCCAACATAAAAAATTGGACATCGCAGATTAATACCTGACAAAAACCCTTCCCATTATCTGCAAATGAGTTTAGAGTTATACAGACTGATCGCTTTCTAAGGCGAAGTACCTAGGAATAAAAATGCATGAAATGCACTAGTACAAAGGTAGATACTGTACTCAAGATTTCAGTCAATAGAAGTTGTCAGAGAGTAATTGAGGTAGGGTTTAATTTAGGATCAAGTGAAATGGTTGTTCTACTAAAGGTAAAAATTAATATTACTCTTTTTACATGTGCAAGTTACAGAAACTTGTCAAAATGACTGATAACATCTACATTATCAGCGTTTTTTACTTATTTACACTTTGGCACACAGTACGCTCTAAGAATATTTATATACTTTGTTATCTGAATTGACAGTACCTACAGGACGCAAAATATACTCAGTGGCAGTGCGCACTGACTGTAAAAATGCTGTAAATAAATAAAGGGACAAAATTCACACAAGAAGTTATTTTGTTAGAAAACACAGGTTTTAATTATGTATTCGCATATCGCGAAAATGGTCTCCACGGTTTTGCTGGCATGGATGATCGTGGGATTGTTGGCATAAACCTTAAACCCAAAGAAAAAAGTCCATTGGTATTAAATCACATGATCTGGACAGCCAATTTTGATCACCTAAACGGAAAATTACACGACCATTAAATGAGTCGTACAGCAATTGAATTGTTTCTCGGGATGTATTGCAATTTAGGCACAAAAAACTGAATTATCATGTCGCGATAGCGAGCACCATTAACTGTTATTACCTGACCAGCGGCATTTTCGAAGAAGAATAGTCCAATGGTGTCTCCAGACCAAAATCCCCACCAAACATTGCCACATTGTGAATGCATTTGTTTCTCAACAATCAATCGTGGATTTTTTGAGCCGCAAATGCATCAATTTTGTCGATTAATGAAGTCATCAAGCTGAAAATGAGCTTCATCGCTGAAAATGATTTTGTTCAAAAAATCAGTATCTACTTATTCCATAACTCATTCAACGAACTCTCTTAGCATTCACGAACTTCTTGAGCCAATTAAACTCTGCAAGAAAGAAGATGAAAAGCTTTCGTAAGAATACGCTGTGAAGAGCTTCTCGAAATGTTCAATTCTTGACAAGCAACGGTGCCAAATTGATATTCCTGGACTCTCAGCAGCGCTCACGAACTGCTTCGATGTTTTGTGTTGAACGACTTGACGGACGGTTGAAGGACGGAGTGTTTAAAACCAACAACTGATCCAGTCTCTCTGAATTTTCCAATTAATTTACTCACAGTTAATGAAGTTAAATCACTATTCCGACCATATTTTGTACGAAAATTGCTAACTGCAGCTGCCGAACATGCATTATTCTTAAAATATTGCTCAACAATGAAAACGCGTTGTTCTTTCGTGTAGCGCTCCATTCTTAATAACCCTGAACTGTCAGCAGTCACGCAGTCTTTTTTTTTCGTTGGCAACACTTTACCGAACAAATGGCGCAAAATTCAAATCTTGCGTGAATTTTGGATATATTTAAAAAAATTTCGCAACAATGCTCTGTGAAAATAATGTAGCAAAAATTACATTTGCGGAGTTATGAAGAACGGAATAACTTAAAAAAGTTTGGTTATGTATCGCAGTCTTACTGACTCAATAACAAAAAGATTATAGACACAAATGACATTTCTAGTCAAAACTTCACGACTCGATAAATAATATATAAATAAATTTAAAAATATGCGGAGTAATCAAAATCTGTCTACATGCTCTCTCATTGAGCGGTTCACCAAAGGAATCTGTTTCGAAGACCTGCATACCTACAGAAGTACGATATTTATATTTTCATTCTGAGTACTCATAGCTTTTTTTAATAAATGTAGTAAATTTGTACTCAAATAATTAAAAAAAAATACTCAGAACACCCGACGAGTAATCAGTATTAACGTAGGTAATGAATATAAATATAGAAAATTTTCTACAACGATGCTGACAAAACCAACAACAGACTTGATCTAGCACTGTTCATTTTCTCTGCACATGTGATATTGAAATAAATAATAACTTTTTTCAATAAAAGTCATTCAACAAAAGGATAACCGTTTTCCCGTAATATCAGCCAACCATAAATTCTAAGTCAATCTGCACGTGTTCGAGATTATGTTCATTGACGTTCTTTACATTTTTTTTAATTAATGATGTCATGAGAAGCAACTGCTCAGCGGACTAATAGTTCGACCAACATTGGATAAATAAAGATCGTTCATCAGTAGAAACTCCAAACGTATATCGAGCTATTTACTAGATATTGTGGTTCAATGCTGGGAGGGGGAATAAGTCTGCAAGATGGTTTCCACAATATTCTTAATTACGTAAAATCTTCTCTGGATGTGCTTTCAGTTTAGCCAGTTTAACTTTATTGAAGACCTAGGCATTGAGTGTCGGTGACCATTTAAAATGTAACACACTAAATATGTTATACAGTGTAGGAAAGTACCGATGGTCTATCAGAAGTTACGTGAGAGCGATAAAGTAAGCCATAGAAATCCATGTGATAGACAAGGATGGCTATAATGAAGGCGTCTAATTAGTCAACGCCCATTTCGCCCTTCCACAAATAAGATCCACTTCTTATTTGTGGAAGGGCAAAATGGGCGTTGACTAATTAGACGCCTTCATTATAGCCATCCTTGTCTATCACATGGATTTCTATGGCTTACTTTATCGCTCTCACGTAACTTCTGATAGACCATCGGTACTTTCCTACACTGTATATCTCCCATTCTTTACGTTATGCCTAGGTAGGTACTCATTTAGCGAACGAATTGGTTCGTTTGAAATATTATATCCTATGAATATAGATTATATATATACGTTGAAAAAGTATTTTAGGGTTGCAATCGGAAAAAATGAAGTGGCCAAGAATAAAAATAAACACTTCGTTATATCGTCGAGCTTTCGGAAATGTTTATTTCCTTTTTCAAGACATCTACAATAGATTCATATTACAAACAAAATACATTACATTTTGTAAAAATACTTACTAACATGAGATTAGTTTGAAAAGAGGCTTCATCGCACACAATAAAAACATTTAAAACCTCAATGATGATTATTATAAACAAACAAAATTAAAATCGAAATGCATGTGGACAGACATAAAACAATTTCAGCCGTTACTGACGCTTGAATACAAATTCCAAAAGAAAACATAGTAACATTTAATATTGCCAACTATGTTGCCAACCTTAACTCTGGCGGCAAATTTGAATTTTGTAAAGAACTTTTTTCACTCTCAATTTTTAAAATGTAAGTATAAAAAGTAAAACTAATCTCATGTTAGTAAGTATTTTTACAAAATGTAATGTATTTTGTTTGTAATATGAATCTATTGTAGATGTCTTGAAAAAGGAAATAAACATTTCCGAAAGCTCGACGATATAACGAAGAGTGTTTATTTTTATTCTTGGCCACTTCATTTTTTTCCGACTGCAACCCTAAAATACTTTTTCAACGTTTGTATCAACTAGTCAGTCGTGACTACCCTTTTGCTTTTATATATATATATATAGCTTTTGATTAAAAATATGTCTTTATTGATAAATGTTATAAATAATTATTTCGCATACAAATGCAAAAGATTACCTGTTTAAAATTTGTCCATACATATCTGATATTACTTAAAATATAATATTGGATTTTTTGTCAAATCATGTTCATTAAATAATAATACCCTACAATATTCCAAATATACAAACTTGAATTATATATATTATTCTTGTTTGTTAATGTTAATAAACGTAATCATTCGTGGTGTTGTTATTCAATTGTAGCTATAAAATAAAAACGAAGTATTTTTTCTTCAAATATTTACTTATTTCTACTATTTGTTTTTTAATGTTTTTAGTTTTCGAGAATGGCAGTAAGAATATTGTTTTCACCATTACATTAAATAAAATAAATGAATGTTGTCCTAAGGCAAACAACAGTCCTTCCACATATTTATAAGAAAATTACTGTTTTGCTATTACTGTGTATATAAGAAATTAAAAATAAATGTTCCTAATACATGTGAATAGTATGTAAGATATTTTTGTCGATGTAAATAATAAAGTCATTCAAGATAAGATTATGTTCTTTGTAAGAAACGTGCGAAATGCTGCTAAAGAAGGGCTTAGTCGTAAAAATTATTAATAAGCCTAATAAATGTCGTTCCTTGATGTTAATGTGTAATATAAAAATATTATAGCAAAAAGTTTAAAATCATATGTTACTTCTTTTGTTGTAAATAGTGTTAGATGCAGTTACATGAATATATAATAAGCATTTCGATGTCATAAAAAATGCCGATGAGAAAATACTGATCCCATTTAGTAGAAAGTAAATTTACCTAAATTGCAGAAAAAACATTCTGAATAATTTCATTTTAAATTAAAGGTAAAGCAATAGTGAATAGACTAAAATAAAACATATGACATATATGCTGAAGTAAGCAATGGAACTGCATCTTAACTGCGATAGGTATATATTGTTTTTATTTATTTCCTTTTAAATACATATGTACATATATTTTAATATACAGTGGTATTTTGAAATTAAAAAAGAACTATGTAGTTTTATTATGTATTAATACGTAACATATTTGTTTTATAACACCCTAAAATTTGTTTTATAAAGTTATTATTTTATAACGAAAGGCGCTGCTCAGAAAACTATTAGGAGTTAATACATGGTGCTGAATTGTGAATGAAATTGTGATACAGAAATGTTAATTTATGAAGTATAAGAATTACATTATAATAATAGTGATATTTTTAAATTTTGGTGTACTGTGTTCTTATTATCAATATTAATGTAGTTTGTTTATATACACTTGCATTAAAATTTTGATGTTAAAATGTTATTCCGAATAAATCGTACGTCGGGCATTTACTTATATGTAAAAAATGCTAAATAAAATATTTAAAAAAAAATGTGCTTTTACTGATTGAAAATATTCATAAAGCAAAATACTCCGCATAAACCTTCAAATCAATAAAACTTGGTACTCATTACTCGACAATGGTAGTCATTCATAGATAGATAGATAGATAGATAGATAGATAGATAGATAGATAGATAGATAGATAGATAGATAGATAGATAGATAGATAGACAGACAGACAGATAGATAGATAGACAGACAGACAGGCAGGCAGACAGACAGACAGACAGACAGTTAGATAGATAGATAGATAGATAGATAGATAGATAGATAGATAGATAGATAGATAGATAGATAGATAGATAGATAGATAGATAGATAGATAGATAGAACTTTATTGACATTTATGTACATTAAGTGGTACATTTATAGTCATAACATAGGCTGAGTAGTGTTAATAAAAGTTAAATATTCATCCACAGTATAAAAACAATGATTTAAAAGAAATGATTTCGTAAACCTGTGAAAGGTTTTTTGAGACATGTTTTTAATCTGTTTTCGTCTACAAAAATTATCAAACTTGTTGAATAGACTGATTGTAAGTTTGTTACGTTTAGTTAGGGTAATACGCGAATAAGATTCAACCAGATTTCCAGCGTGCCTAGTGTTATATTGATGTATATCAGCATGAGATTGCAAATTACCTAAATAGGAATGAACGATTTGAAGCGAATCAAGTAGATATAGGCAGGTTAGTGGTAGAATTTTATACCTGACAATTATCTCCTTGCTGGGAGCTAACATAGGTACACCCGCAAGTAGACGAACAGCTGCTTTTTGTAACACAAAAACTTTATACGAACCACTAGAGTTGCCCCACAATGGCACACCATAGGTTAAATTACTATGTATTAATGAAAAATAAACCATTTTCATTACATTATTAGTGACAAATATAACATAGTTTATTGATATGAGGTATCCAAATTAAACCAGGGTCAAGGGTAATACCAAGCAAATTAACTGGTTCAGACTTCGATGAATTTTTACTAGTTGTAAAAGTTATGAAGTGTGATTTACTAATATTTAATTTTAGATTATTTGCCGAAACCCAGGCATTCGCGAGATTTAGACTGTCTCTGCTGTGCTTATCACGGGTTAACAAGGTTGTATCGTCAGCAAAGAGTATACAAGAAGCATTATGAATGTTAACAGGTAGGTAAGTCATTGATATAAATAAGGAATAGTATAGGCCCTAAGACCGAACCTTGAGGCACACCTTAACCGGTATTAAAGTAGATTCACAGTCATTGACACCCACATATTGTCGTCTGTCAGTCAAGTATGAGTGGAATAATTGCAATGCTTTGCCACGAACTCCGTAGTATTCTAATTTTAGTAGCAGTATTTCTAAATTTACGCAGTCAAAAGCCTTAGACAAATCACACATTATTGCATGTGTGGGATTACCTTGATCAAATCCCTCAACTATTTGATCTAATATAGCTAATAAGGCTTTGATAGTAGAAAGATTTTTCCTAAATCCAAATTGAGATGGTGTCAATATAGATTTAGTTTCAAGATATGAGATCAATTTTTCTTTAATTAATATTTCGAATATTTTAGAAATTACAGGAACAATGGATATTGGTCTATAGTTTATTAATATCTCCTTTTTCATGAATAGGAGGTACTTTAGTTATTTTGAGACAGTTAGGCCAAACCGCCTCATTTAAAAACTTATTGAATAATATGGTCAAAGGTGCAACAAGAAACTCAAGCGAGGTTTTTACCATGAGACTACTAATTCCATAATAATCTAAAAAGCTGGTATTTTTCAATTTCAAAATAGCCTGGCGTACATCTGATCATCATTCATCATTTTAGGCAAATTGTGGAGGAATATGGCGGGATTTACCCCTTGATTTCCGATCGACTTGGCAATAATATCAGAAACAGTAGCAAAAAAACTGTTAAACTCTTGAGCACAAAAATTTGAAACATTAGACTGACATTTTTTGGATCTTTCTGAATTCACAATTTTCCATACAACTTTGTTTATATTATTGGCATTACAGATGGTATTGCTGTAACAGGTATGTTTTGCCTCTTTTATAGCACGTGTATATGATCTTTTGGTTTCACGATAGGTTACCCAATCGCTGTCCGAACCAGTCTCATTGAACCTACTTTTATTTCTATTGAGTGTTTTCCTCAATGTCTTCAGTTCCCTGTTATACCATTTGATGTCTGATGATGTACATTTCAATTTATAAGGAATACAATTATCCACAATGTTTACATATTTACTTAAAAAAGTGTTCATTAAATAGTTAGCATTCAAATTACTATAATGAAGATCAGACTAATTTAGTGTTTCTAAATTTTCTAGAAATACATTACATTTCATCGTATCAATTACTCGAGTACTGTATGTATCCTTGGGTAATTTTTTATGTTCTTCTTCTACACGAAGATATACTGATAAATGATCAGCTATATGTGTGTCCAATACTCCCGTTGAAAGAGAAGCAGAATTGATGTTAGTAATTACATTATCTAACTTTGATTTACTGTGCAGCGTAACTCTAGTAGGTTCATGTATAAAGTGCCGTAAACCATACGTTGTATAGTATATTACGTAATAAGTGTTGTAAAAAGCATTTTACGCACGAATGGAAAAGTTACGCACGTCGTCAGCTTTTAAATCATGGAGAAGGTCACTACCACTGTATTTTTTCTGTGAACGCGACATAGGGCGAATCCAAAATCTTTTTTTTTTCTTTTTTAAATAATAATTTTATTAGAAAATGATCAATGATTTATTTTATTCCTACCAACCGTAATCACATAACTTTGAACGAATAAAAGAAATATTTAAGAAGCTTATTTTTATTTGACCTGAAGTTTTTTTAATTATGACAAAACCAAAGAGGCTATTATTATTTTTTTAAGAAACAGAATCACCGTATCCTAATACACATTGTAACAAATCAACAATTTAATTATCCAAAAATTCTTCGTTGAAGAGTAAATGTTGAATTTCCACAAAGAATCTAATTCGTTCAACCATCTTTTCAGGTGCTTTTTCGAAAAGATTGAAATTTGTTACAAATATATCAAGTATGCTTCATAATCTGAGTTACACAGTAATAAATTGTATAGTCTAGAGTTTCTATTCATTTCATTAAAAATTAGAAAAATTTTCATTATTTACCTAGGCGGTTTTTTATTATCATTATTTTCCTAGGGAGAGAAACATTACTTCTTATTAGAGGATTGAAATAAATAGTGGTGACTTTTTAAGTTATTAGTAAAAAATAGTACCTATAGGTACAGGGTGTAACGTAAAGGTTGGGAATAAATTAATCGGTGGATTCTTTAGTTTAAAACATATTTTTTTGTCATATGAAGTTATGCTCTACGCGTTTACTTTTCCAAGCTAAAGGGCGCTAAAAAATATAAAAAAAATTGTTTTTCTACAATAACTCGAACATTAAAAGATAATGGTATGAAATTTTATCCATAGCTTAATTTGATAATCCCCTAGTAACAGGAAAAGGATTGGCTTTGTATGTTACTCAGTGGCGTGCGTACGGATTATACCGTAAAGTTTTTCGAAGAAAATTGTGGTAAGCCACTGGTGAAAACATTTTTTTGATATTTTTTATGATCCACTTTCTATTTTAAACAAAATTATCCTCTTGCGTTTTATTCCTAGCTCTTGTCACTTTTCCGTAAATAAACGTTTTGTAAATACCATTTTTTCCCACTGCGAACAGGATAATGAAAATAAAAACATTATGAAGTATGCTTTAACCAAGCCAGAAAAATTTGTTTTCAGATGTGTTCAGACAAAACATCATTGTCAGTTATGACATTTAGCTTTCCTTAAGCGGTTGTATTTTGGTTTAGATCTGTTAGAAATGGACTACTCATTTCTAGAATTAGCAGATATGCATTTTATTTACGGCCTTGCCAACGGGAATACTGTGTTAGCTGTGCGTCTTTAGAAGAAGTTCCAATTGAAACACGCCAGAACATGTGGTTTATGCATGATGGCGCCCCAGCTCACTTTAGGCGAGAAGTTAGAGAATACCTCAATGAAGCGTTCCTCAATAAATGTATAGGTCGTGGAGGGCCAAAAGGGTAGCTTGCTCGTTCTCCCGAACTTAATCCATTAGACTATTATGTGTGGGGACACTTAAAAAACATAGTTTATTCCGTTCCCATTTCTGATGTACAGATTCTTCGTCAAAGAGTTGAAATGGGCTGTCAGCAAATTCGAGATATGCCTGGTATTTTTGGACGAGTAAGAGAATCCATGAGAAAACGCATTGAAAAATGTATTGAAGTTGGGGGGCAATATTTCCAGCACCTTTTGTAATCTTGTTTGTTGTTTATTATTTCTTATTACCTACTCAATAAATTCTTTAAATTCCTAAGTCACTAGTGTTTTTTTATTATTGTTAAAATAATGTGATATTGTAATGTCACTTTCAATACAAATAAGTCTTTTTTTAATGCCTATTTGACCATTTTCGGTGGCTAAGTCAAAGCATACATCATAATGTTTTTGTTATTTTCATTTTCCTATGTTAGCAGCGAGAAAAAATGGTATTTACAAAAGTTTTAATTACGGAAAAATGACAAGAGCTAGGAATAAAACGCAAGAGGGTAATTTTGTTTAAAATAAAATGTGGATCATAAAAAGATATTAAAAAAATGTTTTTACCTACCAGTGGCGACCTACAATTTTCTTCGAAATACCTTACGGTATAAGACGTACGCACGCCACTGAGTAATTTACAAAGCCAATATTTTTCCTGTTTCTAGGGGATTATCAAATTAAGCTATGGATAAAATTTCATTCCATTATCTTCTAATGTTCGAAAGTTATTGTAGAAAAACTAAATTTTTTGAAATATTTTAGCGCCCTGTAGCTTGGAAAAGAAAACCCGTAAAGCATAAGTTCATATGACAAAAATTTATTTTTTACTAAAAAATCCACTGTTTAATTTATTCCCAACCTTTACGTTACACCCTGTATTGTGCAATAAGTGCACTAAGTTGTTTATTGCCCACGAGAGCGGAGTTGATTGAGCTTATCCGCTGAAATGGGCAATAGACAACCGCACAAATTGCATATACTAATTTTTTGTGAATGCAATGAAATCTTAAGAGTCCAGAAACGGAAGTTCCGATGGGGTCCACAGATTTTTATTCAGTTTAGGTCGACATAAATAACTTGTCAATTCGCGTGCGACAAGTATGATTACCGTACGCAAATAAATAAAGTAGACAAACAGCTATTTACCGACCTAAAAAACAAGCGCATGAGTAATAAAATAGTATATTGTGCAATAAGTCCGGTAAGTTGTCTATTGCCCACGAGAGCGGAGCTCATCCGCTTAAGTGGGCAATAGACAATCGCACGAATTGCATATATTATTTTTTATTACGAATGCAATGAAATCTTAGAGTCCAGGGGCTCAAGCCCCGGCGGGGTCCGCATATTTTATTCAGTTTAAGTTGACATAAATAACTGTCACTTTTTAAAAATTATATTTTCGAATGTGTAGGTATTTAAATTTTGCGTGTTTTATTGGCAATTCGCGTGCTACAAGTAAGATTACCGCACGCAAATAAATAGAGTAGGCAAACAGCTAGTTACCGACATGCGAAGAGATAGGACTTATCCGTCACGAGTAATAAAAAAATATTTGTTTGCCGATCGACATTAATGTCGCTGTTTTAGTGGCAATTGACAGGCACTAAAGTGACATTTACTGCCTAGGCATTAGAATCATTTTTACTTCCGTTAAATTAAAAGTTAAAATTTGTTCTTTAACGAAAGTAATTTTATTTATTGTAAATATTTGTAAGTAGTGAAATTAGAACAGCCTGAAAGGGATATTCCTTGTCCTATTTGTTTTCAAACATTTACTTCGTCTATCTAGGTTGAGGTGTTTTCACTAAATGGCTTATGAACTATTAAAACCTCCAAAGTGGTTGAAGTATTTAAAAAATCGCTTCCAGTTCTTTATGTACTTGCAGTAGTGGAAATGTTTTTTGCTAACCACTGAATCACGAGTTATGTAGTCCTCAATATAACCTTCAGCTACGTTGAAGATTTCCATCCACAATACATTTTTAAAGTTGTGATATCAGCTCCTGATCCTTTATTAATAGTGTAGCTAAAGTTGTACAGAAACAATGTCCGGTATATTCGTGAGCATCCTTCAGAGCAGCAACTTGTAGCATATTCCCAAATATATGAATTCTTATTAATTGGTTAAGTGCTTTACCATTTGAATATTAAAAAAAAAATCTGTTACTATCTATTTGTGTAGGTCTTGCGGTACTATATTTTCGATATATGTCTAAACATTCGCTTGCAATAAAGGATCTTTTTTTCTTTGTTTTTATAGTTGGCAGAATGATCAGCAATCAATTTCCCATATCTTCAATATCTCCAATTTTTATTTGAAGTAATTTATCATTCCAACACGCCCCATCATTGTCACCTAAAATAATAATAGTATTCTTCGTTTACAATACATTTTGTATATTATGTATATAATACTGGGCAGGGGTCGTCTCCTTTTTTATAAAAAACCTACGCCACTGCATTTTTTACAGGTTATTGTAACGGATTTATATTCTAATGCACAAAATACCTAGAAAAGGTAACTTGAATTTTTTCCCTAAGATTCGCCGTTTTCAAGTTATTCATACCAATACAATCCCCTTGTGCATACATTTCTAACCATAATATTACAAGAATATTTATGTTTATGCTTAAAAGTAGAATTTGTAAAATTCTTTACACTCGTTTCCACACTACCCGTGAGGTAGAGTTTCTTACGCGTTTTAGTTTCCCCTGGAAGCCTAACCCACTATTTTTATAAGTAAGAACAACTTAAATCAAAGTAATAATAAATGTACATTTACCGAAGGGGTAGTGAATTTTCACAATCATATGGCATATTGTGTCACAAGAGAATCTTCGGACAAGATCTTTTCAACACGAATTTTCTGTGAATGTGTGGCTCGGAATAATTCTCAATAAAGTTTGTGGACCTTTCTTCTTGTCACCCCGTCTAAATTCCCAATTTCTAAACTTTCTAGAAAACCATCTATTGGAATTATTAGAGGATGTTCCATTAAATATACGACAAAATAGCTGGATACGATGGATGGGGCTCCTGCGCATTCTGGGAGGATAATATAAGATTGGCTTAATGAAAATTATATGGGGCGATGGTTGGGTAGAAGGCCAAAGTCAACCATAATTGTGCAGAGGGTCCAGTGTCTTGGCCAGCCAGATTATCATATCTAAACCCCCTAGACTTCTATGTTTGGGGTTATTTGAAAAGTAAAGTTTATTCTAGTCCAACAGATACAGGGCCATAACTACTGCAACGAATAGAAGACGAATGTAATGAATTAAAAGAAAAACACTTAACATGATATTAGCTTCATTTAATTCTATTAATAGAAGATGTAATATATGTATCGATGTGGGTGGTTCACATTTTGAACAACTGTTGTAAATACGTAACGTTAATTTTGTTTCTTGTTCAGTTGCTGTTGCTTGGTAAATATATTTTTATTATTATTTAGGATTATTAGTAAAGAGTATTAGGTCTCCAGGGAAAATTAAAACACGCCAGGAACACTACGTCACAGGTGGTGTAGAAAGGTGTAAATAATTTTGTTGATGTGCTTACAAATTGCATTTACTTTTAAGCATAAACATAAATATTCTTGTAATATTATGGTTAGAAGTGTCTGCCACAAGGGGAATGTATTGGGATGAATAATTTGAGAACGGCGAATCTTCGGAAAAAAATTAGTCATATTTTTTACATATTTTGTGCATTTTAATATAAATCAGTTACAATAACTTGTAAAAATGCAGTGGCGTAGGTTTTTTTTGTAAAAAAAGGGGGTGACCCCTGTCCAGTTGTACACCACTGGTTGAACCTTTAAGCTCATATTTTAGGGAATGTAAGGCCTAATGTAAGGCATACATTATCCGTACCAAATTTTATTGAGATCGGTTAAAAGATTTCGGAGATATAAATAAAAAATCAATTTTTTTTAACAACATCAACAGATACAGGGTATCTGTAGAACGGGGCTGTTCCAGACCAATGTTTATAAGGCAAACTCATATTATTTCCCTCTTATCTGCCCTCGAAGTTTCCTGCATAACATTCGGACCACCCTGTATATTAGAAGGACATATTAGTCGCTTTCAATTATGTAATACCTATATAATATGCATTAGGCAATTGTTAAAACAAATAACTACCACATGATAGTTAGTTAGGAAAGAAAATGTTGGGCATGACCTACACGCTCCTAATGACAGTATAGAACAGATATTGTTATCAGTCAATTCCGAATCGTTCACTGTTCGGAAGGAAAACGTTAAACAAATTTTGAAATGTTAGTGAAAATTCTAGTAGCATTGATTTGTTTTATATATTTTCCAGGTAAGTTATATCCTAGACATAATAAAATGGAACTTCTCATTATTAAATAAAGCGTAAAGTTTTAGAAATTTAATTTGTATGAATTTTTTTTTATAAATAAAATAATATATCAACATTAAAAATAATATTTCAACAAATACCCATTAGAATAAAATTGGGTAAAACTTGTTACGTAATTTAAATATACAGTGCATTCCCAATGAAGATGGTTCCGAAGACGATTAGTAAATAAAGTTACAGGGTGATATCCAGAAATCTTAATATTTAAGTAAATCCAAAGCGGCCGATCAACTTTAAATTATATAAAATTTAAAATTTTAATTATTTAATATTGCGAAAATAATGATTACATCAAATACTATACTCAGTATTTTTTTTTAGAATAGGTCTAAATTATTAGTTTGTCATACAGTGAAAAGTAATTGTGAGTCCCTAATTTATTTATTTGTCTATATATGAGAAGACATTTTATTTTTTAGTACTATACAGTATATGTATATTCGCACAGCGCAGATTTAAAATTAATATGTAGGTGTAATTTTTTAAGGAAATTATATCTGTTTGAAACAAAGGGAACGTTGACTGAGCATAATATTCAGAATGGCAAAAAATTTCTTATCAGAATGTCTTCCCTTCAACTGAGATTTTCGGTAAAACGATACACTATATCGATTTTTAACAAAAACACCTTTTTACGTAGAATTGTCCACGGAATCCAAAAATGAATCCCAAATGATTATTAGGTCATTGGCGTAGAAGTTGCGGTAAAAAAATCCCGCCTTACTAACCATTCCTACGCCACTGACCTACAAATATTTGTGAATTGTACAGTAGATTTGAATGAATTTGTTATAAGCATACCAAAGATTTTATAAACAATATGATTTTAAAAACCGACCAACACGGCCCTATTCAGTGAAAACGGTGAGACTTAGACCCTTGCCTTATAAGGCAATTCTGAATTATTTATTGAGTTCTATTTGTGATTGAAGTTTGATTCGCCCGAACTGAAACACTGTATACAATTATTTACAATATACTAGTAATAATTATCTAATTATTTGTTGTTCTATTTTTCGTATATGTACATAAAGTTAATAATTGGCAAATACATTGAATAGATGATTATAGAAATAAATTCAATAATCTATAATTTAATAAAATCGCTTCAGTTAAAAAAAAAATGTGGACATAGGCCGATGTATCTACAAATTAATATTTTGACATAGCTTTTAATTCCAAACAACTTTATTTCTAGCATTTGTTCATACTGTTAAAAATAAGAAGTCACGAATGACATTTCTCCGTAAAATAAAAAATAAAAACGATTTTTTCTTGAACACTTCGACCGTACATGTAAATATGCTTATAAATGTACTATTGAATTCAATGTAATATTTTTCTGTGTACCCTTAGAATTTTTCAATTTCAATGGCTGGCAATTCATGAGATAACTCTAAAACCATTACAAAATATTAATTTGACCACCAAAAAAAAATTAATGTTCAAAAACATTGACACTTCATCATTGGCTGTTAAGGTAGCATTCCAAAATAGTGAGACGATGACCATTTTCCTTTAAACAATCCTCAATGAGGTCATAGCTTCAACATGGGTCACCTTGTTTATTTGTAAATCATATCAAAAAATGAGGATAGAAAAATCTCTGTCTTACTTGAAAGGCATGTTCCTTGAATTTTTTGATCCCAATTATTTTTTTACTGGCATCATAATAAATCATAGATTTAAATGTATGTAAAAATATTTTGTATGTATTGTAAGTCCATATCCTTTACTAATGTAGTTTAAGGCCGTATACCTACTTTCAACAGATACACACTTTTTCATTTGCTGTACCGGATTAATTTTTACCTCCTGTATCGATAACAATTAGTATATATATAAATATATATAAATTTATTATGTAAAATTTATCGAATATCAGGTTGTACCATTCTGTATGAATAAAATTAAGTAATATGTAATTAAAATGGCCATGAAACATCAATTTATTTAGTTGCTTATGCTGACCTAAATTCACAAAGTAAAGATTAGTTTCCTTCTGTATATATCGTCGTTATTTCAAATCAGATTAAAAGCAGTAAAGTGTGCCATTTAATAGAATACCTAATTTTAGACTTCTTTTATTTGATCCCAAATTTTACGCAAGAAGTAATAATAATACTGGATATCACCTACAGCGAGCACCATTAACTCGCATTGCCTGACCAGCCACATTTTCGAGGAAGAATGGTCCGATGATGCTTCCAGCCCAAAATCGGCACTAAACAGTGACGCGTTGTCGATACAAAAGTTTAAATTATAAAATAGGACTACATGCACATGCAAGAAAAGAAAATGTAGAAACAAGACATGCAAAATGATATAAAACAAAATTTTAATTGCATAAAATAATAATAATATAATAATAATACTTGACAAATGGTGATAAATGAGTAAATTTACTAATTTTGTTTTCTAAATAGGATATAATTGCAAGTTTTTCTCCAAAAGTGTGAATAAACACGCAAGCCTCATTTCACAACACACCCCACAAGGTTTAAATTTGAATTTTACTAAAATCTTGAACAAACACTCCATACTCCATCACATAACGTATAGTAAATTCAAACATGTTTCTAATATAGCACGTTCCATAGACAGTTTTCACAATAAAAAGATTAAACTAGATATCCAATACATAATCTCACTGTAGAATATCAAGACTTCACAGTAAATTTAAACGTGCAACGGTGAAATAAAATTTAAAAAAAATTATATAAAAAGAAGAAAAAATGGAAATATAGTAGGTATAAGAATTGTAAAAAAAATAAATAAGAGAATTGTATTTGTGTCAATAACTGTAAAGTGTTTAATTAGTAGGAACTAAACATGTGATAGCGTTAAATGATACCAAAAAACACTATCGTAAACAAACTATTATAATATAGAAAGAGCTCTAAAATTGAGAAATTCAGAACTATTAGTTGTAAGAATAATTTGCATATAAACACACAATTTGTGAAAGAAAATTTGACATATGAAGGGCTCAGAGCCTAACTTGCAATAAAATAAAGATTCCCGTAAAGATACTAATAATTATCATTTTTATTGATATAACATTTCATACCATCAACTTATATATCATCAACTTTAAGAAGAAACTTACACTGATTGGCTTCTGAGCCCTCCACATACTGGAATAGTCAAGAAGATTTTAGAAGAATATAGTATTTTCTATGTTTGTCATTTGTTATACAAAAACTTATAAAAATCGATTGTCAGTCGAAGCCAGTTGAGTGAGAGCCAGTTCAAATCCAATTCGAGTTTTCAGTGCCAATTTAATGCAAGAAAAAAACAAGTAAAAAGATAGAAATAATACCAGTTAAAATCGAAGTTAAAGGTTAAATCACATTCAAGTAAACTAAGGAGCAAACAGTGCTACGAATAAAAATAAAGTGAAGTGTCAAACGAAACAAAGGAAGGTTACCTGAAAGAAATCCGATAAAGCTGGAATAAAGCAAACAAAAAGGTTTCAAAGTGAAATTCAAAAGCGAATTTGTAGACGAGGCTGTCGATTGTCAAATACAAATCTGAAGTGTCAATAAAGAAGCTCTCAAGATCAGCTCACAACATAGACAAGTTCGACGGTGGTTTCATAAATGTAAAGTGAAACCATATATTGGGTTATCTAGTGAAAAGAAGACACCAAAAACGAAAACGCCATCCAAAAACAAAGTTAAGAACAAACACACACAAAAAGAGACAGATCTTTAGAAAGGAGGTTTTTAGCCGTATTTATCAATAATTGTAAATTTTAGACTAGAAAGTAGCTAAAAGTTAGGTGCGATAGATTTTCAATATCATTACATATTTCCAAATATATTTTCTTTGTAATAAAATCATTATAAAAAAATCAAAAAATTTTAAATAGATTGACTACTAAAATTTAGATTTCATAACTTTCAATTTCAATTTCAATTCAATTTTTTGTCTACGGATAGAACTCGCTCCGGAGATTAAAGAGTGGAAAATAAAGCGAAAGTAAAATAAAGTAGGTAAATACATATTTATTTTCAACTAAAAAAACACTTACACACATACAGAAGTCACCCTGTATATTCCAAAACAATATGCAGGCTGCTATAAATTCGCTTCTCACTACAGGGATCTCGGAAACGGTAAGAGATACGAACTAGCTTAAATGGGGGGCAATATTGCGTAATCAGGGTACCAACATTATGCCTCTAAAAAAAATCAAAGGTTTTAGTTTAATTTCAGCCTTGTTTGATGTGATACTGAACACTTTCTCATAGCAGCTTTTTGCCCTCGAATGGCATAATCAATTTTTATGTGTAACGTTTCGTCTTTCCAGAACCATCAACTTCATTTTTTTAAATACGACTCAGGACATTTTATTACATTTTTTGCAAGCCTCAAAAATTGAATCATTTGAGTAAAAATGCCCTAGTAGCCTTTTTGAGGTGAGGATTCGGATTCAGCATAAAAAACTGTACTCATGTCTCTGGTACAGAACTTTTTTTGTGGAGCTGTGTAATATATTATGTACACAAAGCGACCCACTTTAGATGAGATTGTAGAGTACAACCTAAGCAGTAGATAGATTTAAAAAACTAATAGGTATAGGTATCTCTTACTATTTTCTTAGGCTCAGTTTCTTGGTATAAACGAATCATAAAATAAATTAGGGCTGTTTTGATTGATTTTCAGTATACAGCGTAATTTCCGAATTTGGCAAATTTTTATTGGCCCTTATAATCCTGTCAGTTTAGGAGATGTCACCAAAATGTTTAAACGTTTCCAATAAGTAGTCCATTTGTTCATATCATATTCACAGAAGTGTCAACCCCCGGGGCTTGCTTTTTGAAAACAGGAGAGTTAGTTCATTAGAGAAAATTACGTCATTTTCTCTTGACACACAGATAATGTGATTTTTGAAATTTTCTTGTGGAATATTTTCTCTAGATATCAAGAGAAATAATTCCACAGGGTTTTGTCGGGGGAATTGGCGTTTTCTCCGAATAGTTTGAACCCGAATGTCATCTCATGCTCATGCGCAAATTGTCACTTCATTCATTCGCTGTTCTAGGGTGCGTAATCATTTGAAATTTGAAATTTGTAATGGATCCAAATAATTTATTATTAAATCTAAATATAATGAATAATTTGCAAGCTGCAGAAATTGTAAACCATCCGCGACAACATTAATTAAACCATTTAAAGTTTCAGCAATATCTGACCCACTGTTCTTGGCAGGGCCCCCATAAGGGCTACTGGCGCCTGTGTGCAAAAAAGGATTTTGGCGCCCCTTAAGGCATTTTGGATCATGTTTTTTTATTTATTTTTTTGAAGGTAGGTGCTTGAAATAAAGCAAAAAACTGAACTTTAGAAGTCATATTTATTTGTAGACTAAAATATCAAAATGAAACAAACAATAAAATAATAACAAAATAAATTCTTGTTCACACCCATTTTAAAGCATTTACTTAACTAATGGGGTACAGACTTTTTTAATAGAACACCCTGTACTTTATGCGCTAAAATGAAAGAACTTTTTCCTCTGATTTCAAAAATATATACGGTGATGACATTTAGGCGAGCCATTTTTGAGGAATTTTAAGTTAAATAAATATAAATAAACTGCAAATAGGTTTCATAAAGATATCAAGAATTCAAGAAAGCCATGGAAACAAAAAAACCGCTGCAAATTGAATCGATACTTCCACATCACTTTTACTCGTTAACTTTCTTAAAGGGACAGGTTACTTGATTAAATGAAGTTATATCAAAAAACTAATGGTAAAATTGGGTTCCTTGACCCCAAAAACCTAGAAAAAGATATACATCATATTTTAATTTTAACCCCCTTCCCCTTCATCTAGAGGGGGAGGGGGTAAAATTTTAAATAATTTATTTTAGGAAATAAAAGACTTACTTTTCTACTTTTATATATTAATAATAACTAATTACGTTTTATTTTGCCCCCACTCCCCTCCCACCCATTACCCCCATTTTTTCTAATTTTAGACAAATATAAAATAAAACAAAATTAACATCTTGATACTCAAAAACCCTTAAAATGATATATTTTTCCATTTTTTTTTCAAACATTTCGAATTTTCCCCCTCCCTTTTTTACCCGCACCCTATTTTTTTACAAAAATCTCAAATAGATTGTAAAACTGAAATCTACAAAAACCCATAAAACGACATATTACTCGACTTTTTACGAAAAAATGCCATTTTTTGACAAACTTACCAAACTTTTTGGTAAACTGTCGTTTACCCCCCGTTTCTCCCCCTTCCCCTGAACCGATTTTGCTCAAAAACAATCCGAACCGTTCCCGTGTGCCAAATTTGAAGTCAATACAATATCTTAATTCCTTCGAAAGTTATCGCGGGAACTAACAGACATACAGACATAGACAGAAATTTTTTTTCGCTAAAATTGTATTTTTTGCGCGTTTTGGAACATTTTAGGACCATTAAGCCAAAAAAAAATTTTTGAAATTTTTTTACCGATACTATACTTCCCCATCACTTCGTGATGTGGAAGTAATTGTTATTTGTTATGTTTTATGAATTTGATATCAAGATACTCGTTTGCTATTTGGACTATTGAAAATAAATTATGTTTCTTCTAATTGTTTCTATGGCAATTTATTTAAGCTAATATAATATAACTTAAAAACAGCTCACCCAAATGATATCAACATATATATTTTCCAAATCAGAGAAAAAAGGGCTTTCATTTTAGCGCATAATATACAGGGTGTTTTATTAAAAAAAGTGGATGCTGCCTATATTTTTTCATTTTCGATGCGATTTTGTTTTTATCTGATAACTTCAAAAGATAATATAGGAAAAAACCTACAACTTCTGCTTAAAAACATTTTTTTTCTATCTGACATAATAAAGGCTCTAGGAAGCACGTAAATATAGTCAAAGACCCTGTACATGACATTTCAATTAATAAAAAGATATTTGGGTGAAAAATAATAATTATAACCAGTATCCTATAAAGGGTTAATGTTGATAGTATAAAGTAAAATAGGGAACATTTTATAAAAAATCAAACCGTTGAAATTGCAGTCAGCAGGTATTCAGCACTTAATTTTTTAGAAAAAAAAGTAGTAAACAAAATATTATACAATACAACACTTGACAAAATAAAAATAATTTTAAATGTAAAAAATTAATAGGATTACTTGTTTTTATGCACTTGTTGCACGGTCCAGTGAACTAACCGGTTTAAAAACGCCTCTGGCGATGCATCGCTTCTATAGCGCTCCGGGCATTGTTCATGTCTGCACAGGAAAAATCAAGAAACTACCGCCTGACATGTTCTCGCAACATAGGAATCGGCAGTAACTGGATGATTTACTAATAAAATTTCGTGTGTATTTATACCTAATCCTATTTAATTTCTCAACTTTTATTTTAAAATTAATTTTTGTTTTTTGTTTTTTTTGGAAATTTTTGCAATTTTTGACCCTGGGTTTTGGCGCCCCTAAAGGATGGCGCCCGTGTGCATTGCACACTTTGCACATATGGTAGCGGGGGCCCTGGTTCTTGGGCCTTTTGTGAGTGAAAGTAGAAGAAAACTTTCATTTTAAAAAGTTCTTCGTCGTTTCTAAGCATATTAATTTCTTTTTTGCGCTTTCGACGTGAACGAACGCTTCATCATAATTAGTGTTTAAGTTTTTAAGAGAAATTTGCCAGGTGATATTTTTCTCTGGAGAATCAGTTCTGTTTTCAAAAATCAAGCCCCTGTATATTTTTAAAGTTATATAAAAATTCATTTACTTTTTATTACATTATTACATATTACATTTAATTTTTTTCTATACTATTCGATTGATTATTTAAATAATGAAAAGTTGCCTTCGAAATTATTTACCTTTATATATTTTGAATTTTATATAGCTCCTACGACACTGCCAGGACAAAGATAAAAAATCACGTTCGCTTTGTCGCACTCATGGTACTGATGTTGTGGACAACTCGTATGCTTATGATAAAGATAGATTATTTTGTGCGTCAGTAAACCAGTGTTTCTTTAAATTATTGTATGCTCAATATCCATTGTTAATCTCAAAAAGGTAAATACATATTAATAAGGACTAATATATTTTCTTTTAGCCTAAAATGGATTTAAACGGATGCAAACTAACCCTCAGGTTCATCCCCAAAAATAATATTTCCGTGATAACTCGGGTTCTAATCAATATTTTGGAATGAAACAAAATGGAAATTACTTCTTATAAAAAAACATTTATGGGCTTATGTAATGCGTCACTTGAATGGAACAGTATGACGATATTCCACCAAATAGAGATACGCTCTGGGAACGTATACAAAATATTTGGAACGCTATAGACGTGAATTACACAGGGTGTTAAAAAAAAGGAGTGTAAAATATTTCAGGAGGTAATAGTATGAACCAAAATAAGCAGAAAAGTCTAAATAAACATGGGTCCGCAAAGTAACGGTTGCGGAGATATGGACCACTATTCGTTTTTCAAACATTTTATTTTATTAGGAATAAACTGACAAAGGAAGCTTTTAACAAACAAAAAACAAAGTTACAGACGATGTTCAAAGTGCCCTCCGTCCATTTCCAAGCAGGCACGACATCTTCGTCTCAACGATATTCGAACTCTTTCGAAAACACCCTCCTTGGTTTGGATTTCTTGACACTTTTGATTAATCCGTAGCTGCAGCTCTTCCAGGCTATTTGCAGGAGTACCATACACTAATGTCTTCAAATATCCCCAAACAAAGAAATCTAGACGGTTCAGATCAGACGATCTTGGAGGCCATAAAACAGGTCCGGCCCTTCCTACCCATCTATGTGGAAAAGTTTGGTGTAAATGCTCTCTAACGGCCATGGAAAAATGAGCTGGAGCACCATCATGCTGGAACCACATTTGTTGCCTCTGATTTAAAGGAATGTCTTCCAAAAACTCATACAGTCTGTTCTGCAGAAAGTTGAGATAATCCGCGCCTGTTAATCGGTTTGGTAAAACAACAGGACCTAGAAACCTGTCACCTACAATACCTATCCAAATATTTAATGAAAAACGTGCCTGATGTCCAGATTCTATTAGAGCATGAGGATTTTCGTCGGCCCAAATTTCTTGTGAACCCGGCCTCATCAGTAAAAAGAATGTTTGCAGGAAAACGAGGGTCTTCAGCATCATGACGTAGAAACCAGCGGCAAAAAACCAAACGTGCTTGATGATCATTTATTGGATTTAAGGCCTGTACTCGTTGCACATGGTATGGATAAAGCAGTTGCTCGTGAAGGATTCTCCAAACAAGAGGACCACTAATTCCTACCTCGGCTGATATTCTCCGCACACTCGTACCTGGATTCTGCTCTACCAGTGCTAGAATTTCTTCTTCTGCTCTAGGAGTGGATACCGACCTTGGTCTTCCGGATAAATGGCACTCTTTGCTCAAGGAACCGGTGTCACGCAATCTTTGGTGAATTCTTCCAAACATGCGTTGTGAAGGAATCTGGCGATTTGGATAAGCGTCAACATAAAGACGTCGCGCTTCGGTGGCGTTCCCATTAGCACGACCATACATGAAATGCATGTCTGTTAATTCTGCGTTAGAGTAACCAGCCATAGCGAAAGAAAACTTGTGCACTGAGAACAACTGTCAAATACGTACTGTTTATTTCACTAAACATCAACTATTATAAGAAAATACACAACATTTTTGCAAAATAAAAAAAGGGGCTAAAAACATAAAACTTGAGACTTTTCTGCTTATTTTGGTTCATACTATTACCTCCTTACATATTTTACATTATTTTTTTAACACCCTGTATACGACGCCTTGTTACATCTATGCCAAACAGATTACAAGCCGTTATTGATTCGGATGGTGGTTATATATTATTAGACTGTTTTGTTTTTTCATTGTTTATAAAATGATGTCAAAATAAGTAAATAAGTTCATAACACATGGGCCCAGAAATGCTTCCTTTCTGATAGATGTAAATTTTAAAAAATCCTGTTTTCCAAAATATTTCGAAAACGATTTAAGATATTTCACTGAGCTTTGGTGTCTAGTACAGTGGTAGTGTAATTCTTAAATCGTTTTCGAGATATTTAGAAAAAAATCGGATTTTAAATTTCTTTAGACATCTATCTCAGAAAGGAAACATTTCCGGACCCATAATGTCATAAACTTATTTACTTATTTTCACTTCCAGAACACGTCCTTAATATATTTCCCTTTCCTCCCGAAACTGTATAAGTTATAATAAAACTGTAGTCTACAATATTTTTTTATTTTGTTGCCTTCATGACCTTTCTGCAGAATATGACACAAATTCTTATACAAAATTATACAAAATATTAATTTTCTCAGGGACAAGAAAATTATTGTGGCAAGACAAAATAATTTCAAAACTTGTATACTCTTCTCTTTTTATAATGCATATACTTCAGGCCTGCAATTTTTTGTTATGTGTCGTTACACACGTGCCTACACACAAAAAGAATATGACACACCCCTAGTTATTGATGCCTCCCAAAATTCCTATTAATAGTCTACTGGCTCGCGCCTTTAAAAGTAGTATGCCTTTTAGGTTGGAAACCTTTATCTTGCGTCGAGTGTACAAGGGGACCTATGTTGTACATATTATTCAAACGGCGTTAAAAAAAAATAAGAAAGTATTTTATGTTCGTCTGAGGATAAAATAAGAAACTGAGTTTCAAAATTTCTTCTTCTGAAGAGAGTGATATGTCTTTCGAAACGTCGGGAAACCTAAACCGACAATAGCGCAACCAACCAACTGTTCAACCACCTATATTAGTTTTTTTTCTATATGTTATTATTGTACCCTGCAATCTCATCCTGAATGGACAACCTACATATATTTATTTAATTTCCAACTAACTTGCTGTTTTAGGTTATTGTCAAGATTTCGGCTATGACGGAAATATAGGTAAGTTTTATACATTAATCGTTATTTTATATCATAATTTGAAAAAAGTCAAATCAGCTACTTATTCCAATGCTACTTGATATAGGAAGGTTTTGTGGCAGTCGAATGTAAATATGAACTTTTTTCACAGAAAGGTTGCTAGATACAACTTAAAGATTTTTTAAATGATATATTTTTATAAACAGGGCCAATATGTCTAAGTAAAATGTTGCTGTGGAAAAATATACAGGTTGAAGTTATTTTTCGTTTTTTTTTTTCGAGTACCGCTTAACACAAAATTTAGAATGGAAACAATTTTTAGTTTATGTATTAAATATTATTAAAATACTATGATAAATTCCTTCTTTTTTTTGGCGTCATTTCTGCATAAAAAATATTCATTTGATAGGATATTATAATTCCTACAGTTTTCGAGAAAACTGCCTTAAAACATTTATGTTTTTATCCAACCTAAAAAATATATTTTCAAATAAATCAGTATTGTGATACAGATTAAATCCTTCTTATTTCATAAACTTTTAGAGAAACTAATATAAACAAAAAGTTATCTCATTTGGCCATATTCCTCTCATAAATGGATCTATCTACCTTATATCACAGTAATGTTAAAGAAACGCTTTGCCACATGTGTAAAAATATAAAGGGTGGTCTGTCAAAAAAATGTTACAGTTTAGCTTGTATCTCCGAAATACTACATTTAATTGCATTTTAAGTATAATTTGAAATCACAAGAATGTTTCCTACAACTTTGACCTATACCACTTTTTTCTAAGTACGAAAGTAAAAAATAAAAATAAAATGTTGTGAATAGTCCTGTACAGCGCATCTCATTTTCAATGTCATGGTATCTCATTCATTATTAAAGAAAGAAAGTCGTGATTTTCGGCTAAAACAGATTTTCGATATATTTTTGGGCTTTGGCGTTGGAGAAACCCAATATTTTAAAATTTTTGGGTAACCCCTATAGCTGCTGGTGTTGTATTTTTTCCGGCACTTAATTTTTTTACGTAGAATACAAAAATTTGCTAAAGACAAAATTGATAATATTTTAAATACGTTTAACGGTTTTCATCCTAAATTAGACTTTACTGTCGAAATCTCAAACAACAATGAAATTAATTTTCTTGATATAACTTTACTGCGTGTAAATAATAAAATTTTAAATAAATGGTTTATAAAACATACTTTGTCTGGCAGATATTAAATTATAATTCTTATAATCCTATAATTAACGAAAAAAGTGTGGTTATTAGTTTAATTAATAGAGCATTATACTTAACTAATTCTATAATAAATTAACAACGAAAAAAACAATAATTTTTAACAAAAATTCTACAAACTTTCAATATACTATATTACCATATAGGTATACAATGTTTGTCTAAAAAAAATAAATTTATCCTACCCAAATATAATACTTCTGTCGCTCATAAATCTGTTAATCAATTGAAACAATTGTTTACGCCTTTAAACAGTAAAACTACTGTTTTAATACCTAATTCCCATGTTCTGTACTCTAGCCTATCTAATGATTGCAATAGTCAACATATATGTATGTAATAAGTTAGACTTCACAAAATTTAGAAATCAGAAGAAACATAGAAAGATAAACACATTCTTTTAATTTTGATTAAACTAAAATTTTAGTTAAAGGACCAAATTACAAGAAAAGACTGATTTAGGGAATGAAACAAAAGTAATGTTAATTACAAAACTGGTATTCAAAAGTCAAATATATTTATCATAATTTAATTATATAATACGGTTGTTTCTACAGTTAAATTATTTTCATACATTGTTTTATTTTCCAAGAAATAACGCTTTTATTTTAGTTTTGCAAAATTTCTCCATTTTTACAATCTGATTGAATATCCTTTGTTCTCACCTTGATATCATTCTATCCATACATGCTATTGCGATTTTCGACATTAATAGTTTCTCATATTATCAGATTCAAACAAATAATATGTCAATGAAAATAAAATGCAAAATGAAAAAATTTCCCAGCTATGGTTTTAGCTATTCAGTTATTTTGTTTGGATTTATGATAAGTATATGGATATTGGATATTATTTATTTAGGTATGTATACACAGAAATATTTGTTAATAATTATTTTCGTTTATATAAAAACATGATATTTCTTCTTGCCCCCTCTTACCTTTGTTGCTTTCGTACTTAAAAAATATTGTATCAGCTAATGTTGTAGAAAAAACCACTTAAAAAATAACTGCATTTCGGGATTCCAGATTCAAGCCAATCTTATATTTTTTTGACAGAACACCCTGTATATTTTTAACATTACAGTGATATCAGATTTGATAGATCAATCTGTATTAATAAGAAAGATATAGCCAAAAGAGTATGCTTACAATACTCGTAAATACTTTAGACTCTTTTGGTCATAAGTTCAAGTATAACTGGAATATTGATTTCTTTCGAAATTTGAAACCCCATTTTCAAGGCCTATAACTTCTCAGGTGCAGCTTAGTTGCGTTAAATCACCATATTTTGGGTTCCTCTATATGTCCCTGCTCTGTGTCGGTTCTTATGCGAAACACTATGTATAATTAAATATATGTTTCTTCACAATGTGTTGTCGTAGTCGTAATGAATAGTGTTGCAATCATGTTATGTAATGTAAGTGATAAGTCATGGGTTGAGTGGAAAATAAATTTGAAATGGGAGGTAGAATAAAAAAAGTGTTTGATATATACAGTATGTCCGCGATTAGGGAGAATAAGAGGAAAAACTTTTTTATTTTACATTTTACGGAAAAAAGTTTTGATTGAATTTAAAATGAGGTTGCTATCTATGGTGAAACTTAACATTTCATGTCCAGAAAATAAAGAAATCTTAAAATGTCACGAGAATAAACTAGCTTTATTTTTAATATTTCTGAAAAGTGTCACTAGGAAAAATTTCAAATTAAAAGATGTGACATAATTTCAATTTGTGGAAAAATTGGCCTACTTTGATTATTTACAAATATTTACGTCCGCGGTTAGGGTGAATAAGAGGAAAATCTTTTTTATTTCAAATAGAAGGTTGTGAATAAAATGACATTTTATTCTTCACTTGTGTCACTGTACTTCATTAAAAACCCTCAACAGTAGGTACCTAATTAATTATCAGATAAATGCTAACTTTACAGCAAAAAAATATATCTAATACAGTGGTAAGGGTAATAACAATTATTATCGTCAAGTAATTCAAGATTTCAATGAAAAATACCTAGGTGTGCATGTGGTGCAGTCGTCATTACAAGTAGTTCAAAAATTTTTGAGAACCGGTTCACTGGCAAAAACACCTAGGCAAAAGAAAAACTATGATAATGAAGATGCCGTTACTGTGCTAGTTCTATAGTTAGTAAATGAATATCCAACCACGTCAATGAGGAGACGCTCAGAATACTTAGGAATTGTGAAAAAGACACATACAAAAAATTTTGAAACAAAATAAAATTCTGGCATACAAACCAATTCACAACCACACTTTCGAGGAAGGCGATTTTTGTCTGTCGGAGGTATGGAACGAAATTTCCATCAACAGATTACCTATGTTTTCGGACTAATCTACTTTTTCTACAAATGACATTGTAGCTTCACAACATTTGCGATATTGGAGTACCGAGAATTCTCATTTTAGAATACCATCTAGGCGGCAATATTTCAAAAAAGTAAATGTTTGGTATTCGGGATCCTTTTATGGAATAATTGAAGATACATGTAATGGAAACAGCTACCTGAATATGCTCCAAACGTTTTTTACTAATGAATTGGACAATTTACCACTGCCTACTGAAATTGTTTTTATGTTCAGCATGACGATTGTCCGGCGCATTCTGCTGTAACTGTTAGGACCTGGTTACAGAACACATTTCCCAATCGCTGTATATTTCATAACCATATATCAATTTTGTAGGAGTTGTATTATAACATCAAAATTTGTAGATTGGAAGCAAAAGACCACACCCCAAAAATACTTAAAATCGATTAATACATATTCCAGTTATTTACAAAATTCAAAAAAATTTCACGAACTTTGAGGCCATCTAGCAGCCAAACAAAGTGATTTTGGATATAGGTATATCTGCCTATTTTGAGCCCACGAATCTGTGATTTTCTGTTCTACACATAATTCTGGGACACCCTATATATTTGAATCTTTTCAGGTCCAAATCACTGGTCCGAAAAATACAGTAAATGTGTAGGAAAACACCAAAGTCCAATTGATATTGAAGAAGATAATGTAAAAATAATAAAATTTCCACCACTGAAATTCGATCATTTCAATAGTAATCTGAAAGAAGTGAAGATACTGAATAATGGGCACACTGGTAAGTATATGAGTATGATTCAAACACAGGGTGTACGGAAATGATGCGTCAATATTCCGGGGGGGAGAACGTGAATACCAAAGGATACCTACTAGTGATAAGTGCACAAAAAAAATTGAAGAATATTGGTACACTAGCAAAAAAGTTACTAGAAAAAATTAATTAGAAATTATTTTGACGCCTTGTAACTCCGCTAATTTTGAGTTTTCGAAAAAATATATTATAGCATAAATTTTTCGTGTCGAATAACCCTCAGGAATATTGACGCACTATTTTCGGACACCCTGTATGTGTAAATACCATACCTGATTTCGTTTTAACAAATATATAACCATCACTTAGCAATTATTCGTAACTTAGTATTAAATTATTCGATTGGATAAAAATACTGCAAAGTTATGTTGTCATAGTTGTCATCAGAGGTAACTCGAAAAGTATAGTTATTTTTCGCACCTTACAATTAGACCTAATAGTCCAGTTGGTAGAGGTTCGGCGTGTGTCAAACCTTGATAACCCGGAAATAATTACACAGGTCTACTTTAAATGATGAGTACAATAACAGGCTAATTTGCTGACAAAGTATTTTATCAGGAAAAAAAGTTATTAACAATTTAATCGTGAAAAAAATTTTTTTTAGTAGTTTTCTTTAAATAACTCAGCGGGATGACTTTGTACGAAAAAATGCTTAGGACATGATTTTGTTCGTAATAAAAATAGCTACAAAATGGCGGTGGTCCGATTACGAAATTTGCAATAACAAAGCCGTGAGATTGAAAAAACGGTATAAAACGCCAATTTTTTTAAGTTGCTGTAAAAATGTCAATTATAAACAAAAAGTGATAAAACTTTCGAAAACTATAGTTCAATATATATACAATAATGACGCTAAAGCCGAAAATCAGGAGAGCAAAACTTTTTGTTCTATAAGGTGTTATACATTCATCGGCATCTGAAACTCGAAACTTTGCCAAATTTGTTCGAAGCTTTGCTGACACTTGAAATTTGGTACACACATAGTGTAAATATGCAGAAACCAAAAGCAATTTGCAAAATTCAAGTATCTTCATTTTTGCAGTTTTGGTAAGGTTTTATACGTCACCCTAGTTTTATACGTCACCGTTTTTTTAATTTTTGGACGTATATTTATGTATATTTATAAAATATTCCATTACGGTAGATTAGCCAGCATAATTACCTACAATTTAAAAAAATATATATTTTCATCGTTTAGATCCTAAGCTACTTAACATTTTGCGCCTGTTAGCCGTAGTCGTACATTATTCAACATATTAACATAAAACAAAATCGTACGTGTGGGGTAAACCTTTAACTTTTCATTTTCGAGCGCGAGCTCCGCTCTTCGGCGCTTGTATACTATTAGAAATATGCAACAGTAAATTTAAACAATTGTTTACTTAAAGTTAAAGGTTTACCCCACACGTACGATTTTGTTTTATGTTAATATGTTGAATAATGTACGACTACGGCTAACAGGCGCAAAATGTTAAGTAGCTTAGGATCTAAACGATGAAAATATATATTTTTTTAAATTGTAGGTAATTATGCTGGCTAATCTACCGTAATGGAATATTTTATAAATATACATAAATATACGTCCAAAAATTAAAAAAACGGTGACGTATAAAACTAGGGTGACGTATAAAACCTTACCAAAACTGCAAAAATGAAGATACTTGAATTTTGCAAATTGCTTTTGGTTTCTGCATATTTACACTATGTGTGTACCAAATTTCAAGTGTCAGCAAAGCTTCGAACAAATTTGGCAAAGTTTCGAGTTTCAGATGCCGATGAATGTATAACACCTTATAGAACAAAAAGTTTTGCTCTCCTGATTTTCGGCTTTAGCGTCATTATTGTATATATATTGAACTATAGTTTTCGAAAGTTTTATCACTTTTTGTTTATAATTGACATTTTTACAGCAACTTAAAAAAATTGGCGTTTTATACCGTTTTTTCAATCTCACGGCTTTGTTATTGCAAATTTCGTAATCGGACCACCGCCATTTTGTAGCTATTTTTATTACGAACAAAATCATGTCCTAATCATTTTTTCGTACAAAGTCATCCCGCTGAGTTATTTAAAGAAAAATACTAAAAAAAAAAATTTTTTCACGATTAAATTGTTAATAACTTTTTTCCTGATAAAATACTTCATCATTTAAAGTAGACCTGTGTAGTTATTTCCGAGTTATCAAGAAAATGTCACCAACAGTAACTTTTCGGCCTCTGCCGACTGGAGTATAACGCAACTTGACTATCCCACTAAAGATGATATTACGGATGTCACCTCACGAACAACACGTGACATGATAAATACATACCTATATCCGTTCGTGTTAACATAAGAACCGGTTTTAGTTGTAGGAACATTGATGAACCTATTGCTTGTCTATATGGAATATCTCCATCATTTAATAAAGAACTTGTGTCAACGGACAAATCAGTATGTGGATCAGCTGGGATACTGACCGGATTAGCATAATCAAGTCCAAAACGTGGGATTATTTGTTTGATATAATGTTCCTGACTAATTTAAATCGAACCATCAACTTTATCTTGTGAAATCTCTAACCCAACAAAATAGTTAACTTCACCTTCTGTAATTTCGAATTATTCTTTTAAAATGTCTAAAACTTTCTGAATTCTGTTGATCTCCGAAGAAATCACCAGCCCATCATCTACGTAGATGATTAGAAGTACTTTTACTCCGTTCAGGTTTCCGGTATATACCCATTTGTTTGAGACCATAAAGAGATTTCCTTAGCTTGCATACTTGATCTGGTTCACTGTTGACATCCTCACTCCTTTTTGTTGTGAATATATCCTTTTGCACAAAGTCTTGCTTTAAAACGAGATATTTCTCCGTCTTGAGTTCTCTTAACCTTAAAAACCCATCTCGAGTCTATTAGTGATTTATTTTCAGGCAACTTTGTAAGTTCCCAAGTCTGATTTTTATTTAATGCTCTAAGTTCTTCAGGTATTGCCTCTTTCCATTGATTAGATTATTTGCTTTCCAATGCTTCCTTGTAGCTTTGTACATCAAGTACATCAATTTCTGCAAGATTTAATTCAAATAATATTTTCTTCTTTGACAATATTCTCCTCTGGAATATGCATCTGATTTTCACTTTCTTGTCCTCCCTTGTTATTCTCTTGTTCATATTCTTGAGCGAACAATTCATCACCTGCACTTATCTTCACATTATTTTCATGCTCACTTTAATTTAAGTCTTTAATAGTTTCATTAAATATTACATTTCTTGATATTACAACCATTTTAGTTTTTAGATCAAAGAGTCGGCAGTTGTTTGATGCATTTTCGTAACCAACTAAATTTCTTGCTTTTCGCTTCTAGCTTCGTACGTTTCAGGTCTGGAACATGCACGTAAGCTTGACTTTATGTGTATTAAAATCGGTTTCTTACTATACCACTGCTCAAACGGTGTAGAATTTGGAGTTTGACTGGTTTGTGTACGATTCAAGATATACACAGCTGTACTGACAGCTTCTGTCTACAAACACATATGTTGGACTATTAGCTCCATGCATCATGGAACGAGCACTTTCTACAATTGTCTATTATCTCTCTCTACTCTACCATTTTGCTGTGGAATATAAGGTGCAGTTGTTTCCAGTTCGATACCTTCTTTGTGCAAATAGTCTGTAAAGTCAGTGTTACAGTATTCGGTACCATTGTCTACAAGGAATACTTTCATTGGTCGTCCAAATTTAGTTTTTAATTTACTACAAAATTATTTAAAGCAATATAACACATCTGACTTGTTGTTATTGTTGTTATTTTATCAAACATATGTTTAATAAAATAAGCAGCACGATATCCGGAATAATCATCCTTGAATATGAGGAAATATCTTGATCCTTGTACTGAATGGCAGTTCATTGGTCCATATACATCACTAAAAAATTTTTCTCCAATTCCCATTCTTGTAACTTCCTTTTGTTTGAATGGCATTTTGTGTTGCTTGCCATACAAACAAGCTTCACAAAAGAAATTATCTATATCATTAAAGTTAACATTATCTAACAGCTTCTTTGACACCGTTTCCCGCAAACTTTTCACATTTAAATGTCCAAGTCTCTCGTGCCTTGTTTTTAACGAGTTCATGATAACTGAGTTCCCTTCAATAGTTACAGTACAAAACAGTAGCTGGTAAATGTTATTTATATCACGAACTGCACAGGCCGTAAGACCGAAAGAATAATAAATTTTTGCGTCAGTCTTTCTTCACGATTGTCATACTTTTTTAGTGACAACAGCCTCAGAGAAAAGGTTTTTCTTTATGTCCGGCACATACAACATTCAATTATTGAGGCATCATACCACCGATTGTTTATTCACTTTTGCACTTTTATTGTTACTTTGACAGCTAGATTTTGATTGTTCCCTAGAACAAACTATTTACTTCTTCTATTGTGGCAAAGTAGTCACTTCGGTAACACATAACACATAGAAGCTGAGGCACCGCTGTCCAAAATCCAGGAATCTGTATCAGAATAATTTACTGTCAGCTCAATGTCATTCTGACTAGTTGACATTCCAGCCTCTTCTACAATAAAAGCACTTTGTCTATTTGTACCTTCTCGATTTGTATTTTCTCTGTTTCGATTTGGCTCTTCTTTCACTTTTATCCTGCAATATTTAGCAATGTGGCATATTTAGCAATGTGGCACATTTTCGACATTTGTAACATATAAAGTTTTTCTTCAATTGCTTCTTTTCGTCTTTCATCGACACTGCAGCCAGTGCACTCTCCATCTCTTCGTAAGAACTCAAACTGGCTTTCTCGTCTAAAAGACATGCTGTTAAATTCGGTGTTGTTTGTTTTGACGCCTCAAGAGATAACCAAGCGTTTCTATACTTTTGAGGCAATACCTTCAGCATAACAGCAGCCTCGCTCAGGGTCTCTCCTGACTCTTTGACTTGTTTCGCCATGCTTTCAATTTTCGAAATTGGCTGCGCAATCGAATCATTGGAATTCATTTTATACTGATGAAACTTCTCATAGAGTAGCATTTTATTAACCTCTAACTTTTGCACGTAAGTGGAATCTAACTTATCCATTATTTCTTTAGCCGATTCACAATTTTCAATTAAGGTTATCTGCAATAACTCCATGGCAGCCGTTAGAGTAAACATTGCGTTTGCATCTTTTTTATTCCAGGCATTTAATGTATCTCCGGTTTCCTCTGATTTTGCTTTATAACCATTGACTACGTCAAAAATTCCTTTTGCCTTTAGGACGCATTTGATTTGGAATTTCCACTGCCCCCATTAAACTTATTGATGCTTGCTACGTCAATTTTGTCCATCTTATTATTGACCCTAAAGTTCTTTTTAGATTTCTGGAAAAAAACAGTATACCGGGTGATTCAGTTTGGTATTCGCGGCCCTGTATCTCTTTTATTTTAACAAATAGCTATAACAAACCCTATATATTTTTAAATCGCCGCTCAAACTCTATCAAATGACATTATTAGATCGTTTCCATGGTAACATATGTCAAAATTGCTATAGTCAACTGTTTTTGTTCAAATGGCACACTATATATTTTTTTATCAATTCTGGAAGATATTTTTTTTCTGCGTTCAACTATGTAAGAAAGTCTATAGTTTCATTAGAAATATTGCTAGAAAAACAGCAAAAAAGATGCACCCTACTTTTCGTAGCTTTATCCTGAAAAATGGTAGGCAGCTGCGAAAACAAGTTACTATGTTTTTTAAAGTAACATATTTTATTTTTAATACGATAGTAAAGATAACAATACTTATTTCGAATGTTCAAAATGACCTCCATTTGCTTCCAAACACAGAATAGCTCTGTTTATCACTCCCTCTCTACAAACACATTCTAGTGTTTATTCATTTAATCTCCGAAATTCTACTCTTATTCTGTTTTTAAAAGGTCATCAATATCATTTAAAGGCGAAGAGTAAACTTTTTCTTTTAGGTAAGGCCAAAGAAAGAAATCTATAGGAATGAGATCCGGAGATCTGTAGCAGGCTATTTAACATCTTTATCGAATCTTCTTCATCTCTTACCCTTCTGGGTTTAAAAACTTCTTTCAGCACTCTCCATAAATTAAAATCAAATCTAGTTTTTCTTGATTACTATAAGTATTCATGTTATAGTAATAATAATTAGTTATAGATAGAATAGGTAGGTACAAAATGTCAATTATTTTGAAAAACCGTTATTTAGAAACATCAAAATTCAATTGTTTCCGCAGCTGGCTATCATTTTTCAGAATAAAGCTACTGAAAGTAGGGTTCATCTATTTTGCTGTTTTTCTAGCAATATTTCTAATGAAACTATAGACTTCTTTATATAGCTGAATGCAGAAAAAAATATCTTCCAGAATTGATAAGAAAATATATAGTGTGCCATTTGAACAAAAACAGTTGAATATACAAATTTTAACATATGTTACTATGGAGACGATCTAACAATGTCATTTGATAGAGTTTGAGCGGCTATTTAAAAATATATAGGGTTTGTTATAGAGCTATCTGATAAAACAAAAGAGATACGAGGCCGCGAATATCAAACTGAATCACCCAGTATACCTTGCCACATATTCGAAAATTGAAAATGCCGTGTCAAGGTGGGCCCCTTCTCCGTCAATCCCAACCACTGATGGGACCGGTATGAACGGTTTGTAGGACCCCCCTCCTGTCCCAACTGAACCCCGTCGACAGGGACCACATCTTCCGAGCTCCTCTATCTTCTGTTCTTTGTTTTCCCACTCATGTAACCCCGGGGGTAGACATGTCGCGGCTGCGGACGTAGGCGCTTATGACCCGATTGATCGGACTGATAATTTTTGGTAGGTACAGACTTTTAGGAGCGGCTCAGCTGAAGAAGCGTAAAAGCCCAATCGTACGAGGCAAGGACTTCTGCTAAAGGATATTTTAGACAATTTAGCCTTCTTACTAACTTATATTTTATATTAAAATTCATTGTTTTATTTGCATTAAAATTGTTATTTACAGGCATACTGTTATTTCCATTTGGCCTCCTTATATCGATCTACATGGTTTGCACTGCTTTGACTATATTTATGTACTTATTTTTATAATAATTACCAATACCAATAATTTAAGTTCGACAATTTTTTCATTATCAATCATTATCAGTCGTTTACTAGTTGGAAGCTTGGGAGAACTAAATAAATTATTAATTAGAAGTCACGATCGATGGTAACGTTTTAGATATTTCATGTGCCTACTTGAAATTGTCTTTTATTTACTTTATTTTGCACGCGAGACATATTAGGTAACCATAATCATCTCATTACAAATGTTTCATTTTTCTTCTTAGCTTACACGAAATTCATTATCATTCAATTTATTGAAATGATTGACGCAATTTCTATAATTTCGGAGTCTTCTATTTGACATTACAATTTACTAAGTAGTTCAATAAAATCGTAACCAGAGACGGCAATTTCGCAATATATACTATTTTACTAAAATAGAAGTTCTTTTTCTTATTTATTGGATATTTCGCCACTTGTGAAAAAATCAAAGACATAACCTTTGATACAAAAGAAGCAAAGGGTTATTTTTAAAAAAAAAAATTTGCCTACACAAAACTCACTCTAAAAAAAGCAGACAAATATAAAAATCAGACCACTATACAGTGTGCCTCCGGATAGGGTACCCTACTCTTGTAAACTTTTTTATTGTTAATTTTAAAATGTGAAAATGTCCCTAAGCAAAGTGCCTTTAATTTTGTTTTTGTTAAAAACTGTATTTAAGAAACTTCTTTGAGAACTCAAATAGTAACATGCTTCAGTCAGGCATTAATTAATGCGGTCAATATTGCCTTCAATAATATGGAGTTACTAAATTACTTAAATATATGTTTTAATTTCCTGCAATGTGATGCCCAACTTCCAAAGAGCTTAATTACACTACATATTTGCTGTTGTCATATTTTCAAACTAATGGCCACTGATATCGATTCTCATTATAAAGACTATAGCGTTTCGAAACAAATGAAGGAAATTGTAGCGACCGTGTTTTGCCTCAATCACTAGAATGGTATATGGCAGTGGTTTAAATTATTTTCTGTAGTGCTACAGAGTAAGAAAAATTCGGTGACTCTTAAAAGAGCTCTGAATGATTTACTTCGATTATGTTGTGAAAAAAATGATGTAGAGGAAAAAGTGGCATTCTTCTTACCAGTGGAATTTGAAAAAGAGAAAAGACATGTACCATTATTTAAAGCTGGTACTTTTTATACCTTTTTTAAGTCCATCGTAGTTGACGTATCAGTGCATGAAACGGAGGGACGTGAGACAAATGAGTTTCACAATATCGACTTCTTACAATGATTTTTAAAAGAAGATATATGTTAGCGTATTTACCTCTTTGGAGCGGACTTTTACGGATGGTAAAATGAGCAACGCACCTGTAGAAAGGTGGAAAAATTCAGTCGCTGAATGACCATGTTTTATTTCTACACAAGGAAGAAAAGCTTTCTATTCCTAACAAAAATTGTACCAGGAAGTTGATCGGAAACGAAGAAGGCCTCCTATCAAAGGAAATGTGGAATAAAAGAAAAAGGAACAATAATCCCACTAATTTCGAAAGATCTGCTCTTAAAAAAAAATATTACATTCGAAAAATAAATAATTAACACAATTAAACGTAGAGGAACGATATTTTCAACATTTTCAACCCAAATACCTGTCCATATTGCAAAAAAGCAGAGCTTGATAGAACCGCCAATTGGATCCAGTGTGACACATGTGATGGTTGGGTTCACCAAATTTGCGTCGACGGATAGAAAATTTAAATTTATCCGGAGAATTTTGCTGCAAGTTAAGTGAAGAACACGAAAAGATGGACCAGCATCGCAAAAGATGATGCGGAATGTCAACCTCCAGTTAATGTGGATAAAACATATATAGAATACTTTAAATTTACCAACATAAAGCGGAAGACTTCCATAATTCTAAATATAATGGCAAACGGTCTCATCAGTGATCCAAATTATTATAAAACAATAGCTGGAAAATCATATGTCATTAGTTTCTATAAAAATTACCCTTGCAATATTAAGGAAATCAAATCTTATGACTTTGAGATAATTGATGGAAAAGAATGGGTGAACAATTTTATTGCGGATATAGCTTTCAGCGCGTTGAATGAGTCCAGAAATCACAAATATTTTATATAGATAATATTTTTAGTGGTAGAAAAAATAGCCTTCAACTAATATTTGCTCGAACATACTTAAAATTCCAGATAATACTACGTTAGCGGACCCGTCATATGGAAGAACGGGGAAAATTGACATATTATTTGGAGTTACGGTATTTTGGGACCTTTTAGTTGAAGGACTAATAAAATTGGGCATTAACAAGCCTATTTTACAAAACGCTGAGTTGGGATGGATAATATAGGGCCCGGTGTCGGCAGTGGAAATTAAAAAATACAACGGTACAAAGGGTTCAGTCCTGTAATCTGGCATCCGGATTATCAATACAGGATCAGTTAGAGAAATTTTGGGTAATAGAAGAGTATCCCAGGAAAAGATTACTGTCTCAGGAGGAAAAGGAGTGCGAATTGATGTTTAGGGGATACTACACAAAGAGACGAAAATGGTAGGTTCATAGTGCAATTACCAATTCGGTCAGGGATTCAGGGATTGGGAGATTCGTATGAAATTGCGTTGAAGAGATTTCGTCAGCTTGAAAAAAAATTTGTTCGGAATAATAAATTTATGCTAGATTATCATAAGTTTATTAGGGAATACATTTCAATGGGACATTTGTCCAAAGTCGAGGCTCAAACAAGTGACGGTAAAAGGGAAGAAATAAATACGCAAGGTGCTGCTATATGTTATCTGCCACATTATGGTGTGATAAATGAAACACTGGTAACTACCAAGCTGCGGGTAGTGTTTGACGCTAGCGCCGCAACGAGCAACGGTATTTCCTTAAATAACAGGTTAATGGTAGGTCCTAAACTGCAAGAAGATATTTTTAATATTCTAATAAGATTTCGGAAACATCAGGTGGTAATAGCGGCTGATATTGAGAAAATGTATCGCCAAGTTTTGGTACGGGAAAATCAAAGAGATTTGCAAAGAATCTTATGGCGCTTTGTATCGGATCAACCAATTGAACATTATCGTATGAATACAGTAACTTACGGTACAGCTAGCGCGACATATTTAGCGGTTAGATGTCTGCAACAATTAGGGTTAGAAAACACGGTAAGGTTTCCGGAGGCAAGTTAAGATTATTAGTAGTGACTTTTACATGGATGATTTGTTATAAGGTTGCTGTTCAATTGTAGGGGCTAAAATATTAAAGCAAGAAATTAGTCAAATTTTAGAGTCAGGTGGAATTGTCTTGAGAAAATGGATGTCTAGTCACAAGGAAGTTCTGGATGATGCGGAAGAACGAGGTATATAGTACTATATTTCTAATGACGATGGAATTTCAAAGGTTTTAGGTTTGTTATGGGATTCTCGAAAAGATTCTTTACACTTTCAGGTTAGCCTTAAAATGATTCAATTTCAAACAAGATGACGAAAAGGTCCATACTTTCCATGATCTCGCAGATATTTGATCCATTAGGGTTAGTAGGTCCAGTGATAGTCAAGGTCAAATTGATGTTGCAGGGGTTATGGAAGTTAGATTTAGGCTGGGATGACGAAGTACCATCGGACATTTTGCATTCTTGGAATAATTTTCAGGTTCAAATACAAAAATTGGATTTGCTGGACATTCCCAGACAGGTGCTATGTGCTGCACCTATCGACGTACAGATACATTGTTTCTGTGACGCTTCACAGGTATGCTATGGTGCTGCCATTTACATTCGATCAACAGATAAGGAGGGAAACCATCATGTCAATCTTTTATGTGCAAAGTCTCGTGTTGCTCCTTTGAAGGTCATATCACTTCCAAGACTCGAGCTTTGTGGTGCTCTTCTATTGGCAAGGTTAGCGCAAGTAGTCATTGAGGCATTAAATATAAATTATAGCAGCATTACGTATTGGTGCGACTCATCCGTAGTTCTGTGTTGGTTTTTCAGGGGAACCCGTACAATGGCCTACTTTTGTAGGAAATAGGGTAGCAGAAATACAGAGGTTAACAAAGGAGTCGCTGTGGAAGCATGTTAGATCGGAGAGTAATGCAGCTGATATTATATCGCGTGGCTTGGATTGGGAGCAATTACATAGCTGTCGGCTTTGGTGGCAAGGACCTGATTGGCTCATTAAAAGCGAAGGTTCTTGGCTTCAATCAAATATTAACAGGGTAGAAACTGTTCCGGAGCGAAAAACGGTAGTGCAGTCATTTGTAAATAAAATTACAGTTGACTTATTTGAAAGATATTCTAGTTTTTGCAGGTTACAGAGGGTAGTAGTGTATATTTTACGTTGGCTAAAGATTAATAAGGGCAACAGAAATCTAGAATTGACATTGGATGATTTGCAAAACTCTAGTAACTTATTAGTTAAATTAGCTCAGTTAGAGGTTTTCGTATCGGAAATTAAAACTTTGCAGAAATCGAAGCCTATAGCTAAAACAAGCAAAATCTTGTCGTTAAATCCTTTTTTAGACAATCAGGGTATTCTTCGCGTGGGTGGTAGACTAGGTAAGTCAGATTTGGAGTATGATCAAATGCATCCGATTATATTGCCAAGTAAACATAAATTGACAAAACTCATTGTAATGCATTATCACTATAACTTATAGTCTATAAGTTTTTACATACTGGACCGCAAGCCTTACTCGCACATATTCGATTAAAATACTGGCCTATAGGAGGTCGTAGAACCATACGAGGTTTTCTGAGAAATTGCATAGTATGTTTTCGAGTACGTCCTCGGGATTTAACACACCTTATGGGGTATTTACCGCGACATCGCGTTACACCAAGTAGACCTTTTACAAATGTAGGAGTAGACTATGCGGGTCCATTTGAGTTAAAAATTAGTAAGATTAAGAGGCATACTAGTGTTAAAGGTTATCTCTGTTTATTCGTATGTTTTTCTACACATGCGGTGCATTTAGAATTGGTGGGAGATTTGACTACAGAATCCTTTTTAAGTTGTTTTAAAAGATTCGTGGCTAGACGAGGTGTCTGCAAAAATGTTTACTCAGACAATGCAACGAATTTTGTAGGCGCAGATAAAGAGCTTAAATATGTATATCAATTCTTACGCGACACGGACAATCAACGTGCTTTTTCGGAATATTTTTCGCAGGCCTCCATTACATGGCATTTCATTCCACCAAGGTCACCGCACTTTGGCGGTTTGTGGGAATCTGCAGTGAAATCTGCAAAGTATCACATAAAGAGAGTTATTGGTAATCGTCGATTGACGTTTGAAGAGTTTAATACTGTCGTGGCCCAGGTTGAATCATATTTAAATTCGCGTCCTCTTACTCCCGTAACTGAGGATCCTGACGATTTGAACATTATTACTCCCGGTCATTTTCTAATTGGTACGTCTTTATGCGCTTTACCCCAAGAAGACCTAAAATCCTATAATCCAAACAAAATAAAACGGTTTCATCTAATGACTCAAATGGTGCAAGATTTTTGGACAAAATGGTCTAAGGAGTACTTAAGTCAACTGCAGCAGCGCAGCAAGTGGCGCACTTCAAAAGAGCCGATCAAAGTTGGTGCTATGGTAGTGATCAAAGACGAAAATTTACCACCACTTAAGTGGCAGTTAGCTAGAGTGATAGAGTTACATTCTGGAAGTGACAATACGTGCCGCGTTGTATCAGTGAAAACTGCTAAAGGTGTGTTCAAAAGAGCCGTGACTCAGTTATGTGAACTGCCTTTTGATGACTCTAATGATTAAAAATTGAGTTCATATTTTGCTGATATGTTTAGTACATTCTTTGTATCTCTATATTTTTACTGGATTGTTGTTCATGGGTTTATGTATACAAGTGTGTTGAAATGCTTTCAAGGCTGGCGGTATGTAGACGTTGAGCCACAGAGCATGTGCGGTGTCCTTCCGCGGGAGTAAATGTAGCCTACCAATTTAGATTCGTCATGAAAGCAGCATGAATGTTTGGAATGATACTTTGTAAAATTCGGTAGCTTAGTGGCGTTACGACTTCACAAAGATGGCCGCCGCGCGAAAATCGTAGTTTACCATTCTAAAGTCTAGTTTCATTTGTAAGGAGTAAAAGTATCATACAAATTTTGATTTAGCATAAAGCCTGGATCAATGTTTGGGATGATACTCTGTAAAAGTCGGTAGCATAGTTGTTACGACGTCACTAATATGGCCGTGGTGCGAAAATCGTAGCATACCATTCTCAGGTCAGGTTTTACTTGTAAGGAGTATCATACAAATGTCAATCCAACATAAAGCCAGGATCAATGTTTAAAATGATACTTTGTAAAATTCAGTAGCTTAGTGACGTTATGACGTCACAAACCTGGTCGCCGACCAAATTCCGTTTAGGTGTATTGGCAAAAATTATAATAATTTAGTAATATAATAATGATATAATATAATAATCAATTTGTACAATACTAATACCAGTCTTGTTATTCCAATTTGCCTATATTTAATTTTTCTCTTTTTTTTTCATATATGGATTCCGAAGCAGACTTTTCACCATTGCCTAAAAAAGTAAAAATAACAGGTACAACCGATGAATGTATCATTCACTGCACCAGCGACAATAGCAGTTTGGTGACTCTATCATCTACCGAGTCATGGAAAACTCTCTTGAACGCAGCGACAATAAGGAAACACAAAAGATTGCTGGAAATTGCAAAATCAGTTAGAAGAATTTTCTGCATTAAAATACTACCGTCAATGTCCAAGCATCTTCGCCATGAAATCTAAACTCGCTAGTATTACGGCTAAGCAGCACGCAACATTACCGGATAAACCATCAGTATCTTCCAAAGTGCGGTTGTGTAAGGACTCATTATACCATTCATCTGCATTTTTTGTGAGAAGTAACAGAAGTACAAGCCAGGAAGTAGAACACGTGAGGAACTAGTGCAATGTGTAGTATTGAGATCCAGTGGCACGATCAAAGCCTCTGCTATATCAAAAAATGACAGCAGAATTCTTGGGTTAGGTGAGACTATGTATTTCGTCTCAGCAGAAGCGAAGTACCACTTTTCATGCTACCGGAAGTGGTACAGTGACGGTGGTACTTTAATGTAGGAAATTCTTCTCTGGTAACTGACTTTGCAATTTCCAGCAATCTTTTGTGTTTCTTTATTGTCGCTGCGTTCAAGAGAGTTTTCCATGATTTGGTAGATGATAGAGTCACCAAACTGCTGTTGTCGCTGGTACAGTGAATTATACATTCATCGGTTGTACCTGTTATTTTTACTTTTTTAGGCAATGGTGAAAAGTCTGCTTCGGAATCCATATATGAAAAAAAAAAAGAGAAAAATTAAATATAGGCAAATTGGAATAACAAGACTGGTATTAGTATTGTACAAATTGATTATTATATTATATCATTATTATATTACTAAATTATTATAATAAGTAATATTGTATTATTATAATTTTTGCCAATACACCTAAACGGAATTTGGCCGGCAACCATGTTTATGACGTCATAACGTCACTAAGCTACTGAATTTTACAAAGTATCATCCCAAACATTGATCCTGGCTTTATGTTGGATTGACATTTGTATGATACTTTTACTCCTTACAAGTAAAACCTGACCTTAGAATGGTATATCACGATTTTTGCCTGACGGCCATATTTGTGACGTCGTAACGGAACTATGCTACCGATTTTTACACAGTATCATCCCAAACATTGATCCAGGCTTTATGCTAAAGCTAAATCAAAATTTTTATGATACTTTTACTCCTTACTCCAATGAAACCAGACTTTAGAATGGTAAACTACGACTTTCGCCCGGCGGCCATCTTTGTGAGGTCGTAACTCCACTAAGCTACCAAATTTTACAAAGTATCATCACAAACATTCATGCTGCCTTCATGACGTATCTGAATTAGTACCTAGGTTATATTTACTCCCCAGAAAGGAAACCAAACCGTCCATTTTTGACTACTTGGCTCAACGTCTAATGGTCAAGACATAGCAGCTTTATTTTTCGTGTTTTTTGTGAGTAGGTTGTTTACTGTCATATTGACAGCAATACATATTTTCGAGTCCGATCACAATAAAAAAGGACCTACGAACTGCGGCTCCTGCAAGCCTGTCAGATTACTTCACAAGTTGTTTATATCTGATTTAATACAAAATACAGTCCACTAATAAAAAAGGGTCTTTCATTACCAATACAAATATAGTGAACATCGGTTTTATCAAAATTGTAAACGTAATCAGCCATACGTGTCAGGAACCATAACATAATTTTGTAATTTTCTGATCACTACCTAATTATTTCTAACATTGATTTCTTTTATTTATCAACTGACCTATCCTAAATTATTTGCAGTTGTTCTCTCAATATCCAAAGGAAAATTACCAGTAATAAACGGAGGACCATTAAGAGAAAATTATAAATTTACTCAGCTACACTTCCACTGGGGAGTCAATGACACAGAAGGATCTGAGAGCCTGATTAACAACCATAGGTAAACATATAAGAAACATAATGAGTCTTTAACGTATGTACATAACTCGTATGTACATTTGAGGAGTGGAATCATCTGAAAAGTTTCACAATAATGTACAAATGAATTCCTCATTTTATGATTTTCTATTCTTTATTTAAATTAGGAGTATTTACAAGCTTTTTCGTTTATTTTAATTGAATTATTGTATTAATAATAAATAATGTAAATGTAAAATATATTGTGTCCGTTACAATTTACCTCTACCCAAAAATTGAAACCACGTGCAAAGACGATTGACGGCTCAAAACCTTCCGTAAGTCATTTATATTTTAATGTGTACTGGAATATTTTGGAAATCCAATGTTATGACGTGTATGGTGCCAATTGGGAGCAAAGGGGAGTGAAAAATCACTTTTAATTTTCATAATATCAATATATTCGGCAAGATCGAATGTCATAATTGTTCTAAAATTTATCAATCGCGCTCCACAATTATTAACTAATATTGAACCTAGAACCCCTGTACCTCAAACCTGAGTACATAAAATTAAAAAAATTATGATCACGTTTAGATAAGTACTGAGTCCATTGAAAATATTTGGTTATCATTTTTGGTAACTATAGAGAGATTATAAACCATGAAACCTGAATACCACGATCGCACAAACTTAAAACCTAAACTACATGTTTTTGAAAATCTCGAGCAAGTGTAGAACAAAACAATCTGATTCGGTTCGATTGAAAACAGTTAATGTTATTTTCTAGTAGTTGAGATTCATCGAGTAATATTGAACTTAGAAAATCTAAACCTAAAACCTAGCCGCAGGGCATGTCAAAAAATTTGAGGAAACGATCAAAAAAGCACATCGGGATTCATTACCGCTCTTGATGATTATTACAAGCAGTTAAGTTAAACCTGAATACCTAGATTATGTAATACTTAAGTTGAAGAAATTGGAGAATGTTAGTGATTTGATGACTTTAGGAAGAAAAATTTACAGTTTAGGTTTCACTTTTCAGGCTCTTGAAATCGCGGTATTCAGGTTTTCAAAAATGACAACGAAGGTATCCAATTTAACCTATACTTTATTTGTTATTATAAACTGGACATAGGTTGTAGGTTCAGGGTTTCTATGCTCAATATTAGTTAAAAATAGGCCCATTCAGTAGAATTTTTTTGCATATTCCAGAAGTTTACCCTTTTATTGGTTAGTATGGCAAAAATCAATTTTTTGTTTCAACGAGAAATGTGTGAAATAAATTAATGAAAACAGGGCGCGGAAAAACGTTGAGCAACCATTGCCTGACGTTATAATACGGGTACGGGCGACTGGCAGAGCACTCCGCTCGCGCTCGCTCTCATCCCATTCTGTGTTAATACATACGGTGTCGTTAATTATTGTTTTTATGTCTAAATGGGTCGAAACCGAGGATTGTACAAATATTGTATAGTTCCAGGCTGCAAAAGTACCTCAGGATCGACTCCGAATAAAATATTTATTTCATTACCGAAAAATGAAAAGTTTGTGTGATGTTATCCACGGTTTCCCCAGCCACGGTATGCAACTCAAAACCACCTTCGTTTTTCTTTGGATGCACGTCTAGGGGGTTGTAAAATATTATTATTTGAACATTTAGAGCACAATTCTCAACTTTATGCCGGAAATAAATTCTGCCCCATCTAAATGTTCGTGTTCACAAAAAATTCGAAATACGACGGCGACAGGGACCTATAAGCAGTTAAGAACCACTCTAGTTTTTCTTTGGTTTTCCATCTAGAGGGTTTTAAATATTATTATTTGAACATTTAGAGCAGAATTATAAAATTTATGCTGGAAAAAATTTCTGCCCCATCTAAACGTACCCGTTCACAAAAATTTCGAAATACGTCGGCGAGAGGGACCTATAAGCAACTCAGAACCACCCTCGTTTTTCTTTGGTTGCCCGTCTAAGAGGTTATAAATATTATTATTTAAACATTTAGAGCAGAATTTTCAAATTTATGTCGAAAAAATAAATTCTACCCCATCTAAACGTTCCCGTCCACAAAAATTTCGAAATACGTTGCGAGAGGCACCTATAAGTAATTTATTTAAATAATAATATAGACGGGCAATCAAAGAAAAACGAGGGTGGTTCTGAGTTGCTCGCACATACACGTCGTCGCATACATCCACAAGTACCGAGTCTAGTACGTTGGGTACATTTGTACACAAAATGGAAGGCAAAATTACGTCATTGAGAAAAATCCGAAAATGTATTTAGATATTCCAAGACATTCTATGTTTATAATAAATATGTTGTGTGAAAAATGCATTTCAACAAGACTTGATGTATATCTCTTATACACTTTCTATTTATACACTTAAAAATATAGATATATAATATAGGTAAAAGTATAGCAAATATCTACACATCAGTTTAGACGAGGCAGCCGAAAACAGACTGTCGTCTCTTTCTTAGAAGCCGTATAAAATGAGATTTATCTCTCCGACTGCTGGCGAGTGGCCGGTATCGTGACGTCATTACCTGTTCTCTCGCAGTGTTGACCTTTTTAAGGGTCTTACAAATTCAGAATTAAATATATCACTTATTATTAATCCTATTGACCTAATTTTTTTAAGATATATTTAGGTGGTTAAATACTATCACAAAATGAAAGAAAAAGTTTAAAATTATATATCACTGAATGGGCCTATTGTGGAATTCCACTGTATTTTTAACTATTTCTAAAAGACTGGGCACCCTATCTTTAATAATATTACGAAAATTTTCGTAATATCATTATTTGTGATTTTTCACTTCACTCCAATATGACGCCATAGACAGCGCCATATTTTGAACAGACAAATGTTTTTGAAAGTTGTTTCAAGAGGGGAGGGGAAATAAATGTGACGTTCATATATGTTTATACAGGGTGGGGCACCAGTAACACCTCGGGTCCTAGGCACTAAACGGCAAATGTTATAGAAATCTGTTTAGGTGGGTATGTGTAGATTGATTCTGACTACATATTAAAAATATTTTGAAATATGCTGGGTGTCCAGGAAAAGTGTATCTACCATATCAACGTTACGGATTACCCTGTATTTTACTGCATTTTTGAAAGCACCGTAAAAAATAAATGAACTTTATTAAAGGTTCTGCATACCTAGAACTTGTTAGTGAAAATGCAGGCTTAGCATAGAATTTTAATATTATCATTAAAAAAATAATTTTAAGGAAGCAGCTTTGGAAAGTGTATTTTAGATCCTTGACGTCACTTAATATTATACAGGGTGTTCAAAAAACTGCTTAATATTTTTCTCAACTTTAAACAGCAATAACTTGGTTGTTTTAATTGGAACACACAGTACATTTTTACTTTATGAGTTAGGAAATTTAAAACTCCTTAAAAGTATGTTTCTAACGGCATTGGAGATATTTGTGCCGTTTCGTTTTTTATCGAATTTTTTGGTAAGATGTATCCGTGTCGTGTCTTCATCGAGGTCTTTATTGAATTGATTTGGGTTCTTCTTGATGACGCCTCTTTAAATATAAGGAGAATAATGAGGATGCAATTAAATGGCGCACCTTCAAATTTTTCATATTCAGTGAGAACTATTTACATAGAAAATTTACCAATAAATGGATAAGTAAGAATGGTGCATGTCAATGGTCCCCTAGGTATCCAGACTTCAACGTAATGGACTTCTCTGTTTCGGGCTATATAAAAAATCTTGTACACAGTGTTCAACTTACTACTTGCGATGATATGAAGGAAAGGATTAAAGATACACTTGCCACAATCACCCTAGACTCTAAAAATATTTTATTGTAACGTGTGATGGTAATATGTAGTTTAAATAACTAGGTGGATTTCACATGGTCTAACGACACTTAGAGTGTACGATAATTCAATAAACATAGAAATCTAAATACAAAATTTAGATAAATTTGGAATGAATACACTGAAGATGAATTTTTCGAGACAAAACGTCTGAATCTGGTTCAGATGATCTGGTTTGGAATCTGAAAAAAATGTAATAAAATTTTCAGGGTCGTATTTAAAAAAAATGAATTTGATGATGGTCCTGGAGAGACGAAACGTTACATATAAAAATAGACTATGCCATTTGATAGAGGGAAAAAAGCAATGAGAAAGTGTTCTTGTTATTTCAAAATCACCTCAAACAAGGCTGAAATGAAACAAAAAAAGATTTCCAAAATTTCAATCATGTTAGCCTTTTATTTTTTAGAGGCATAATGTTGGTTCCCTGATTATGCAACTTTGCCCCCTACTTCGTATCTCTTACCGTTGTAACGTACTTTACTCGGTTGCCAAATTCTTGTAACACACTTTATATACTTTACTTGGTTTTAATTTTGCGGTGGTGACGGTTCGGTTCAGACGTTACTTGTGGCTGCCCCCGGTATACTACCAACTCTAAACGGAATCTTAATTCACAATTGCGAATTCTAATTTACTAGATTTATTGACGTCACTGACGTCCCTATTTGGACGTCTAATTTTATGACGACCCTTGACCACTAGTTTATCGGCAGCGGTGGTTGGCAACCGGCGGTGGTGAGTGACGTCACAGGAACGTACTCCGGATTGAATCTTTTTGTTCGATTTTTGTCTCGGGCGCCAGTTTCCCAATCTCTTACGTGGGGGAAACTCCACGTGAAACCTACCCTCGGTTTAGAGTAAGTACTCGGGATAGCTACAGTGAAGAAAGTTTNTGTTATCTTTAGAGTACAGAAATACAATTTGTGTCAATCATTTATAAAAAATGGTGCTTAGAGTATTGACTCTTTACTAAAATTTTCTGAAATTACTTTCTATTTTGTTAAAATATACACAGAACTGTATTAAATAACTACTAACGAAATCGTTCAAATTTTTATGAAAATATACAGGCTATACAGGGTGATTCACAACTTATCCAAAAAAATTTGAGAATAGATGCGGCATGAGAAATGGAGTCAATATTGTAAAAAAAAAGTTTGTAAAATCCTTATACGAGTAGTTTCTGAGAAAACAAATATTGAAGTTATAACACATTAAACCACTACATAGCTGGATAACTGTAGTCTCTAGCGTCATTCGCAATACGCGTGAGAGCCATGTGACTCTTATACTGGAATCCGTCGTTGCGGTAGTTTTTACCTGTTATCTGTGGTATTTACATCAGTTTTTTAGTAGTTAGTGTCAAAAATGGCGTGCGTGAATAGCAACTCAGAGTTGATGGATATCGTTTTAATTTATGGAGAAGCAAGACAACATTTGTATTATGGTGAAGTATTTGTGTTATGGTGAAGCAAGACATCATTTGAGTTAGTTCGTAGAAAGTGAGTAAGACGGACCCAAATGTGTTTACACGTGAGTGGATAAAATTTTGAACAATTGCTGTTGCAGCATCGGGTATGTCAAATGATTTTATTATTTAAAAACACAAATTAATTTCATTAATAATTAATAAAGGCAAAAGCATTTGAATTTGCCGATATAAAATAGGTGCGATAAAATTCTATTTACATATTTCTTTCCTTGCGAAAGTTTTTGTCCGTTTTTATCACGCCGCCATACCGGTTGCATTGTGCGAGGTCAGGTTTTCCAGTGGACCAGTTTCCAGTGCCGTGCAGAAGTGTATTTTTAAATCAATTTAGAACCGACCTTTTCGATTTTTTCTTTACAAAATTGTATTTGTAAGGGTCCCCTGTACATCCAGATTTTTTTTTTTGGATAAAGTCTGAATCACCCTGTATATAAAGAGCCATGTATCTCGCTTAATACACGATGCACGTCAAAAACCTTTATATGTTTTTTATCGCACTTTTTGAGACCTTGATGCTTGTAAAAACAAATTTCATGGCTAACTTTATGAGTAATCATAAAAAAAATGAAAAAGTGCCGAATGTTGAGGGCCGTCTAACTTTTTTATTTTAAGAAATAGAACAAACTTATTTTAATAAAATTTGATGGCAAGATTGATATCTTTCACTTGGTGAAATCAAATTTTTGAAGTATCGTATGTAATTTGCTGCGCCCTCTACGCGGACAAAAAAATTGTCATCGAAGCAGGCTGTGGATACAAAAAATTGCTTGTTTTTTTCTTTTTTCATTTGATGTAGTATATGTCGCCTTTATCTTTTATATTTATTACATTTTTTATACATAATTTAACGTACTTTAATCGGTCGCCAAATTTATGTAACACCCTTTATATACTTTACTTTATTTTGGTTTTGATTTTGCGGTGGTGACTGTTCGGTTCAGACATTACTTGTGGCCGCCCCCGGTATACTACCAACTTAAACGGAATCTTAATTCACAATTATTGCGAATTCTAATTTACTGGATTTATTGACGTTATTGACGTCCCTATTTGGACGCCTACTTTATGACGACCCTTGACTACTAGTTTATCGGCAGCGGTGGTTGGCAGCCGGCGGTGGTGAGTGACGTCACAGGAACGTACTCCGGATTGAATCTTTTTGTTCGATTTTTGTCTCGGGCGCCAGTTTCCCAATCTCTTACGTGGGGGAAACTCCACGTGAAACCTACCCTCGGTTTAGAGTAAGTACTCGGGATAGCTGCAGTGAAGAAAGTTTAATTCCAGGAGTCTGTTATTTTTCTTACTTTTAATCAAAGTAGTTCTCTGAGTGTAGTTTTTCCTTTTAAAATAAACGGTCTTATCAGTGTAGGTCACAAAAAGATAAGCAGACCCGTTTTTACTGATCGGAATTTTTCAATCTTATCGGTGTTAAGAATGAATACAAACTGGAAATATATTTACTAAATTTATTAATCAGGCCTATTGAATTTGAAACAAACAAACAAAAGTGAAACAGATTCTAATTACAATTATTATTACTAACTAAAACCAGGAATATACAATCAATTTACAAGCGGTGTAAGAATAACAAAAATGGGTTAGAGCAATTATTTACGACGGATTTAATATGCCTATTCGGTTTTCCGGTGCTGTGAATAAATACAAATTAGCACATAGTCAAATATCAGGACTCAAAAATCGGTACGGTACAAAAACGGAGTATTTGGCGTTTGGTTTATTTAAATATACGGTCTAATACTTTACCAAACGGCACGCCAAAATAATATTCGGTTTTAAATTTCGGTCGGTGCTAGAAAGGGAATAAATAAGATTAATAAATTAGTTAGCGGTAGTTTCTAGCAAAGCGACGGAAATTAAGCGAAAATGCGACCAGCCAGGAGAAAAGCCAAGCAAAGCAGTTTACAACGGGCATAAATAAGCATATGGTAATCAGGGAAATGATGTTGTTGGTGAACAGGAGGCAAAGTCTGGACGAGGTGCGAGTTCAAATGCAGGATGGCCGACAGATTTCTTCTCGAAGCGGTGAGGTGCCCAGCCAAACTTCGAGGTTCTATCCGTCATTGCACAGCCGACACACAACGTCTTCTACTGGCGGTGGGATGCCCAGCCGAACCAGCAGTTTCGGTTATTGTGCCTTTCAGCGTTTATCAAGCCTGGGCGGTGGGATACCCAGCCAAACCTTCGCCGACAACGTTGCTGCTGTACACTTCGACACCTTTACGTCTTCTACTGGCGGTGGGATGCCCAGCCAAACCAGCAGTGTCAGTAAAGGGGCTCACAACGTTTGTCGAACGAGGGCGGTGGGACAAGTGAGAATAGGAAAATACAATTTGCTTACTTATTCCGGACGGTTGCTTCTGGCGGCTAACTCCTTGGGTCGGATGGCCGTCTCTGGTCGGTCTTCAGGTCTTCGGGGTGGTCCTCGGGCTGGCGTTGGAGTTCTTCGAGTTCTGGCAGCGAACTGAGGATTTTAGTCCAGGAACGGTAGTTTTATTGCCTCAATCCCCCCTTGACTAGGCAGGAGTCGTGGTGGGACCATGCGCGCGGCCCTCGACAGAGTGGGGCAGCGGACGGTTTCGGCTCGACTCGCGGTTAATTGCTCTCACCCAATTAAACTAATTAAATAAATAACTGGCCCATGGCCTTGCATAAAACTGGAAATTAATACCGGTTCATTACATCCCCCCCTTACTTATAAAATAAAAGAATTTGATTTTATTTTTCTTTCTTAAAATTTAATACTATCGGAAATTACTTAAAACTAATAACGGTAAATAAAAGTTCCTCCTAATAAGGTGCGTGTCCTATTTGTGAACCATTCTTTATTGGGGCCACGTACACCTTTTACAACACACACTAAGAAATGCTGGATATCTTGATTATGGCTTGAAGTACGAACTTACTGACCNAATAAAAGAATTTGATTTTATTTTTCTTTCTTAAAATTTAATACTATCGGAAATTACTTAAAACTAATAACGGTAAATAAAAGTTCCTCCTAATAAGGTGCGTGTCCTATTTGTGAACCATTCTTTATTGGGGCCACGTACACCTTTTACAACACACACTAAGAAATGCTGGATATCTTGATTATGGCTTGAAGTACGAACTTACTGACCTAGCTCGTCGTCCGGTTCGTCGTACTGGGATTCCTTCCCACTGGTATAGGTATAGGCAACATTGTACGCCTTTAGACTGTAGGCGTCGCCGTCGGGGCGGCTTTTGGATGTTCCGGTGTTGTCTCGGGGTTCCTTGGCAGGTGCAGTCTCGGCTCATGACACCCATTTGACCGCATTGAAAACAGAAAAGCCGGGGGGTACCAATGCAGTGCGCTCGCACATGGCCAGGATAGCCACAGCGCCAACAGAGGACATGAGTGTCCACTGGTAAATAAATCGGTGATCCCTGGTCTGGATTCTGCTCGGCGCCGGGGGTGCTGCGACGTCCTTCGGGTCGGGATCGGATATCACAGTTTTGACTGGTTTCACGGGTTCTCTGATTGTTGGGCACGTTGCGGTGTCTTCTTGGTGGACGGTAACAGATTCGACGAGACTGGGTTTCTCGTTTATGGCCTCGTCAAGAGCGACGAGCAGGAAATCTGTCTCATCTGATTCGGTTATGTGGACTTCAAGTACGGGATTTTCCATTTCCTTGGGAGAGAGACAAGAAAATGATTTAATTACAACCAAGACATCGGTTTAAATAGACAGGATTTTCGGTATGCTTGGGGCTTTCCCTTGTAACTGGTTGCGTTCCTCGTGTATGCATTATGCATTCGGTTCAGGTACGGGTTTTAAATCCTTGATGTGGATTCTTTTTAATTTCTTTCCGGGATTTTAAGTCATAAACCACGGGTGAAATTACTTTAATAACGGTATACGGTTCGGAGTATTTCGGAACTAGTTTTGCCGCAAAACCTCTAACAGCGGACGATAACGGATTATCTCGCTTTATTACCCGGTCTCCTACGCGACATCGCCAGTCACGCCGGCGGAGATTATAGAATGACTTTGTGTGTTAAAGGCATGTGACAAATTTAGTTTTACTAGATCGAAAACTTCTTTAAGTTTCGATACACGGTTTACATGGTTCTCGCGGTCAGTATCGGACGGCCCTTCCTCTGGGATAGATTCCTTATTGCGGTACAGTGCCTTCGGTACTTCCAACTCGGCCAAAGTTCAGGAAGGAGGGTGTGAATCCTGTAGATTCATGACGGGCGCTGTTGATTGCAAATTTGAAATCGGGTGATCCTGTTCACAGAATTGTGCTATCATTGTCTTGATAGTCCGGTTTGTCCTCTCAACAGGATTTGCTTGCGGAGTATAGGGCGGAGTAAAACGGTGCTGTATATCCAGGTCTTGTAATAAGGAACGGAATGAACGGCTATCATATTGCGTTCCATTATCACTGATGATCTCCTTCGGGCATCCATAACGGCAAATGATGTCCTCGTAGAGGGCTTGCGTAACGTTACGGGCGGTGGCACTTCGGAGTGGTCGGAATTCAACCCACTTGGTAAAACGGTCCTGGAATACAATTAAAAATCGGTGACCCTTACTGGACCTCGGTAACGGTCCAACTAAGTCGGTGCTGACGGTTTCCCAGGGTTGTCGGACTACGGACGGTTGCATCTTCCCTGGTGTCTGTTGCTGCGATGTCTTATAGCGCTGGCATTGAAGACAACTTCTCACATAACTGTGACTTCCCGAACATGCCAGGCCAATAATATCGCAGGGAGATTCGGGCAATAGTCTTGGAAATTCCCATGTGTCCGGCGGTGGGAACATCATGGTTTTCCTTCATGACATTCGGTCTCATTGGCTTCGGTACACATAGCTTCCACGGGTCGCTGAGCTCGGGTTCGGTCAGATCTCTAGAATCCCAAATGTGTCGGTATAGCCGGTCATTACGAATACAGTAATCCGGGAATGCCTCGGGACTCTTTTCTACTTCTTCCTTTTTCTGCCGGTACCAAGAACACTCTGGTGCCCCCTCTAGAGCACATAGTTCGGCGGCATCCTCGGTGGAAGAATCGGGTAGGGGTTGTCGAGATAATGCATCAGCAACATGGTTTAAAGCTCCTCGGCGGTACTGGATGTCGAAGTCATATTGTTGTAAAAATATGCTCCATCTTGCTAGACGTCCAGTCGGATTTTTAACGGAGTGAAGCCAACGGAGTGACTGGTGGTCGGTAATAACGGTAAAACGGTATCCTTCCAGATATGGCCTCATTTTCTCAATTCCCCACACGATGGCTAAACATTCCTTTTCGGTGGTGGAATAATTTTTCTCGGCAGAGTTGAGGGTGCGGCTAGCATATGCCACGACATGTGCGGTTCCCTCAACATTTTGGGTTAGGGCCACCCCTAGGCCAATATCGGAAGCATCGGTCTGTAAAATAAACGGTTTATCAATATCGGGGCAAGTCAAAATCGAGGCTTCGGTAAGACATTTCTTTAAAGCTGTGAAAGCTTTTTCCTGGTCGGCAGTCCATTTCCAACGGTAGTTTTTCTTGAGTAGTCTGGTTAACGGTGCAACTACTTCTGAAAATGACGGAACAAATCTACGGTACCAGGAAGCTGTACCTAGAAAGCGTCTGACTTCTCGGACATTTTTCGGGGTTGGAAACTTCTGGATTGCTTCCACTTTTTCTGGATCGGTGCGGATTCCCTCAGCGGTTACCATATGGCCTAAATATTTTAACGATTTCCTGCAAAACTGGCATTTGTCAGAATTTAATTTCAGGTTGGCCATACGCAGTCGGTTGAAAACTTCCTTAAGATTTTCCAGATGGTCCTCAAACGTTTCCCCTAGGACAATTATATCATCTAAATACGCGAATGCATGCGGTTCTAATTCGGGACTAATGATACGGTCTAACAGGCGTTGAAAAGTGGCAGGCGCGGAATGGAGTCCAAACGGCATTACTTTGAACTGAAAAAGTCCTCTTCCGGGGACGGTAAAAGCGGTGACAGGTTTANCTAGTGACTTCCCGGAACATGCCAGGCCAATAATATCGCAGGGAGATTCGGGCAATAGTCTTGGAAATTCCCATGTGTCCGGCGGTGGGAACATCATGATTTTCCTTCATGACAGTCGGTCTCATTGGCTTCGGTACACATCTACGGGTCGCTGAGCTCGGGTTCGGTCAGATCTCTAGAATCCCAAATATGTCGGTATAGCCGGTCATTACCAATACAGTAATCCGGGAATGCCTCGGAACTCTTTTCTACTTCTTCCTTTTTCTGCCGGTACCAAGAACACTCTGGTGTTCGGGTAGAAATAATCGGGTAGGGGTTGTCGAGACAGTGCATCAGCAACATGGTTTAAAGCTCCTCGGCGGTACTGGATGTCGAAGTCATATTGTTGTAAAAATATGCTCCATCTTGCTAGACGTCCAGTCGGATTTTTAACGGAGTGAAGCCAACGGAGTGACTGGTGGTCGGTAATAACGGTAAAACGGTATCCTTCCAGATATGGCCTCATTTTCTCAATTCCCCACACGATGGCTAAACATTCCTTTTCGGTGGTGGAATAATTTTTCTCGGCAGAGTTGAGGGTGCGGCTAGCATATGCCACGACATGTTCGGTTCCCTCAACGTTCTGGGTCAGGGCCACCCCTAGGCCAATATCGGAAGCATCGGTCTGTAAAACAAACGGTTTCTCAAAATCGGGACAAGTCAAAATCGGGGCTTCGGTAAGACATTTCTTTAAAGCTGTGAAAGCTTTTTCCTGTTCGGCAGTCCATTTCCAACGGTAGTTTTTCTTGAGTAGTCTGGTTAACGGTGCAACTACTTCTGAAAATGACGGAACAAATCTACGGTACCAGGAAGCTGTACCTAGAAAGCGTCGGACTTCTCGGACATTTTTCGGGGTTGGAAACTTCTGGATTGCTTCCACTTTTTCTGGATCGGTGCGGATTCCCTCAGCGGTTACCATATGGCCTAAATATTTTAAAGATTTCCTGCAAAACTGGCATTTGTCAGGATTTAATTTCAGGTTGGCCATACGCAGTCGGCGGAAAACTTCCTTCAGGTTTTCCAGATGGTCCTCAAATGTTTCCCCTAAGACAATTATATCATCTAGATATGCGAATGCATGCGGTTCTAGTTCGGGACTAATGATACGGTCTAACAGGCGTTGAAAAGTGGCAGGTGCGGAATGGAGTCCAAACGGCATTACTTTGAACTGAAAAAGTCCTCTTCCGGGGACGGTAAAAGCGGTGACAGGTTTACTTTCGGCTGACAGGGGAATTTGCCAGTACCCCTGTTTCAGGTCGATGCTAGAGATATACCGGGCTCGGCGAAGTTTGTCCAGGATGGCATTGATGTACGGTAGGGGGTATGCATCTTTCTGGGTGACTTCATTTACTTTCCTGAAGTCGATGCAAAATCTTGGACTTCCATCTTTCTTCCGGACTATCACTACTGGTGAACTCCAAGGGCTACTTGACGGTTCTATTATCCCTTGTTCTAGCATGTCGTCCACTTCCTGGTTAATAATTGCCTGCATGCGGGGGTTCTGAGGTCGGTGTCTTTGTTTAATCGGTTCCGCTTGGGAAAGGCGGATCTGATGCTGGATTAGCTTAGTAGCACCTTGTATATCGAAAAAACTCGGTAATTCCTGATCCAGGAATTGGTGTAGTCGGGTTTCTTCGTCTTCGGTTAAGTGCAGGGAGAGTTCTCCCACTGGAGTATACGGGGTTGTCGGCGGTGACCTATGGACTTTCTTATCATTTAAGTAAATGGTGTTACTTAATAAGTCCATCCTAAAATTATTTCGGCTTAGTATGTCCATCCCAATTATCATGTCGGATGTTAAATTGGGTAGGTGGTGTATTAATTGGGAAAACTTGGTTTTATTTATTAAAAACTCCAGGTGATATCCACCACGAACGGTTACTGGTTGCCCATTGACCAATACGGTAGTCGGTGTTTCTACCTCTTGGAATGGCAAGTTCAGGTCTTTGCAATAGTCGGCTACTTTATTGCTGATGTAAGATAAGAGAGCAAAGCTCCGGTATCTACAAGTGCGGAAAAATATTTGTTCTTAATTTTCACTTGTATATGTGGGCGGTTATCTCCTCCGGTGATGGCTGCATTGTGTGATGTTGAAGGGCGGTTACATTTGCAGTCGCGGGTCATCACTCCATTTTGCCCACATCTGGAGCAAAATAATTTCGGCGGAGCTCGGCATTCATATCGGTTGTGGCCAGGTTGACCACATCTCCAGCAAATGGTTCTCCGGTTGTAACGGCGGTCGTGAGTTTACTGGTTCCCGGTTTCTTGGAGACGGTAACTCTTTTCGGTTTTGCGGTGTTACGGTATTTGAGCTCTTTACTCAACGTCTCATATTCCTCTATACGGGCTACGAGATCACTAGTACTCGTGATGTCGCTTTGACGCATATACTGTCGGTATTCTGGCAGTAAATTCGCATATAAGCGACGCAACATCTTTTCTGGTGAAAATCCTCCATGGCGACGGATTAATGTTTGTAACGCCCGGTTTCGCTAGCGTTCTGCTTCCGTTTTTGGATTTGCTCTTCCAGAAAGTCCTGGTAGTTTGCCGGTAAATAAAGTAATTTAAAGTCGGCTAAAAATTCTCCCCATGTAGTCCAGGAATCTCGGTTATTGCGGTACCATGCCAGGGCATTACCTTGAAAAACTTCGAACAGGGCTGGTAATATTTCGGTAGTGGAGATCTCGCTTTTCTCCTGCAGTTCATACAATTTCTCCAGGAATTCGGTAGCGTCGGTTTTTCCATTGACCTGCAATTTCCAAGTACGGACTTTGTCACATATATCCCCAATACTGTGGTTCTTTTTGACGGCTCTCCTCGTTGATTCTATGTTCGGCTGGAAACGAGGCGGTTCGGTATCAGGTCCAGAGGATGAAGACGGATGTCGCTGATTTTTCCCAGATTTGGGATAACCCTCTCGGAAAAAGGTTACTAATCTCTGTCTTAGTGTCGCTAGTGTTCCCTTGGTAGTCAAAGAGAATTTTTCTAGTTCTCTGACAAGCTCATCTTTCTTGAGCGTATAAATCCAGCTCACTTTTGCTGGCGGTTGTTCATCCTCACTGGAAGTTCCGGATTGTTCAGGTCTCTCTGGGTGCGGTATGTTATTGCGGCCGGTGTCGGACGGCATTCTGATAGCTTATTACAGTCCAGCCAGACGTCCCAATTAAATAAAGTCGGTATCGGTAGATAGGGATAACCTATCTCGGAAACGGTAGCTCGGATTGCAATAAAACTATCAAAAATCGGATGTACACCCTCGATTTACTTAAAAATGAGGGGTCGCATGCTATATTCCACTCAAATCGTGACTCCGGGAAATTCCGGGTGAAAATCCGGGTAAAATGTCAAAGTCGGTGTCGGTGCTCTATTTGCACGCCTGGTACTAATTATTAGTCAAGTTTTTCTTAAATCGTGTTTTTCAACGATTTATCGGTAATATCTTGGAGGTGACTGGTCGGATCGGTTCGGAACTGGTTGTAATCGGTTCTTTACTTTTGGAAATGATCAAAATGACACTTTCCACGCCTTTCCGGTGGCTAGGATGGCTTCGGGTGAACTCGGCAAAAATCGGTAATTTTCGGTTATCGGTAGTAAATCCTTTTACGAGACTTAGTCTCAAATATTAGAGGTCTAGCTTGACTAGTTTCGGAAAAATTTGCTGTTAACTTTTCCGGGAAAAGTCGGATTGGTTCGGATTTAATTAAATTCGGATTTTTGCATTTAACTCTACACGGACAAATCAATTTTACAACCTTAGTGCCTTCAAAACAGGCTTAGACAAAAACTGGTAACATTGACTATTTTCGGTATTTGACTCTACTTGATATTAAAAGTATCAAATTCAAGTCGGTCTTGTTCTAACTTTAATATTTACGGAGAAAATTGCTGTAACCGCATTCAACGGAGTTCAAATATATTTACTTTTGTTTTTCAATTAAAAAAAAAATTACAGGCCATTCAACAATTAAACAAATTCTCTAAATTAAATTTAGACGGAAAACACTGGTTTTGATTAAAAAGCAAATGACTGCTTTTATTTATACTTGCATAGAAATAAGCAACGGTTCCTGAACGGTATTTAATTAAAAGAAAAAAAAATAACACTTTCTATACGGTATTTACATAAAATAATACAACGGTATCTAAAAGGAAATAACGGTCTAAAAGAAAATAACGGTCCTTGCTCGGGCGCCAAATTCTTGTAACGTACTTTACTCGGTCGCCAAATTTTTGTAACACCCTTTATATACTTTACTTTATTTTGGTTTTGATTTTGCGGTGGTGACTGTTTGGTTCAGACGTTACTTGTGGCCGCCCCCGGTATACTACCAACTCTAAACGGAATCTTAATTCACAATTGCGAATTCTAATTTACTGGATTTATTGACGTTACTGACGTCCCATTTTGGACGCCTACTTTATGACGACCCTTGACTACTAGTTTATCGGCAGCGGTGGTTGGCAGCCGGCGGTGGTGAGTGACGTCACAGGAACGTACTCCGGATTGCGGGCGCCAGTTTCCCAATCTTTTACGTGGGGGAAACTCCACGTGAAACCTACCCTCGGTTTAGAGTAAGTACTCGGGATAGCTGCAGTGAAGAAAGTTTAATTCCAGGAGTCTGTTATTTTTCTTACTTTTAATCAAAGTAGTTCTCTGAGTGTAGTTTTTCCTTTTAAAATAAACGGTCTTATCTGTGTAGGTCACAAAAAGATAAGCAGACCCGTTGTTACTGATCGGAATTTTTCAATCTTATCGGTGTTAAGAATGAATAAAAACTGGAAATATATTTACTAGATTTATTAATCAGGCTTATTGAATTTGAAACAAACAAACAAAAGTAAAACAAATTCTAATTACAATTATTATTACTAACTAAAACCAGGAATATACAATCAATTTACAAGCGGTGTAAGAATAACAAAAATGGGTTAGAGCAATTATTTACGACGGATTTAATATGCCTATTCGGTTTTCCGATGCTGTGAATAAATACAAATTAGCACATAGTCAAATATCAGGACTCAAAAATCGGTATGGTACAAAAACGGAGTATTTGGCGTTTAGTTTATTTAAATAAACGGTCTAATACTTTATCAAACGGCACGCCAAAATAATATTCGGTTTTAAATTTCGGTCGGTGCTAGAAAGGGAATAAATAAGATTAATAAATTAGAGCAATAAATAATCAATAAATAAATTGTCCCCAATGGTTCTGAAACAGAAAAATAATTACGAGTTACTCTAATTCTACAAATAGATATCGGCGGTAGTTTCTAGCAAAGCGACGGAAATTAAACGAAAATGCGACCAGCCAGGAGAAAAGCCAAGCAAAGCAGTTTACAACGGGCATAAATAAGCAAATGGTAATCAGGGAAATGATGTTGTTGGTGAACAGGAGGCAAAGTCTGGACGAGGTGCGAGTTCAAATGCGGGGTGGCCGACAGATTTCCCAGCCAAACTTCGAGGGTCTATCCGTCGTTGCACAGCCGACACACAATGTCTTCTACTGGCGGTGGGATACCCAGCCGAACCAGCGGTTTCGGTTATTGTGCCTTACAGCGTTTATCAAGCTTGGGTGGTGGGATACCCAGCCAAACCTTTGCCGACAACGCTGCTGCTGTACACTTCGACACCTTTACGTCTTCTACTGGCGGTGGGATGCCCAGCCAAACCAGCAGTGTCAGTAAAGGGGCTCACAACGTTTGTCGAACGAGGGCGGTGGGATGCCCAGCCAAACCGTCGCCGATAACGCTGCTGCCGTACGGACCTGCACTCAACGTTTTCCACTAGCGGTGGGATGCCCAGCCAAACCAGCAGTTCGGTTGACGTGACGAACAACGTTCGTCGAACGAGGGCGGTGGGATACCCAGCCAAACCTTTTGCTTACTTATTCCGGACGGTTGCTTCTGGCGGCTAACTCCTTGGGTCGGATGGCGGTCTCTGGTCGGTCTTCAGGTCTTCGGGGTGGTCCTCGGGCTGGCGTTGGAGTTCTTCGAGTTCTGATGACTAGGCAGGAGTCGTGGTGGGATTATGCGCGCGGCCCTCGACAAAGTGGGGCAAACGGACGGTTCGACTCGACTCGCGGTTAATTGCTCTCACCCAATTAAATTAATTAAATAAATAACTGGCCCACGGCCTTGCATAAAACTGGAAATTAATACCGGTTCATTACAATAATTCTGTCATCAAACATGTAGATTAATGTAGAAATTGTTTTAAACAGGCCAACTACCAAAAAGTTAATGAATGTAATGTACTTCTTTTAAGCTAAGAATCTGCAATATCTGGCACCCATAAGTTAGAATAGAAGTAAGGTCCTATGATTTTTGTATCAAGAAAATTCCAACCCAAACGTTTACTGAACGCTTCTGTTGAGATGCAGTTTGTGTGTGCCAATGTATATTACCATTAGTCCATTTGAAGTAAATGTTCCTATTAAAAAATCCATTGTTACAAAAATTAGAGACATCTGACAAAATAATTCTTCTGCATATAAAAGGATCTCTTTCTTTCTTGTCACCACCTTCAGAACCCTAATCTCATCGGTTTATCTTCCTCCCTCAAGCTCAGAAGATGCACTTTTTTCACCTTATAACATTTGAAACCATTTTTCGTAGTATCCTTCTTGCACTATCGTTCTCTAAATGTAGTTCACTTCAATCTCTCACTGTTTTGCTCATTTTTCCTAGTTACATAATTCAAAATTCTGTTAACTTTTACCTATTTTATTAACAACAACTGATTTTATTAGCGAAGGTTTTCTACATTCCGCAAGTGCTTCAAAAGAATTGAAATTGCATTGATAGTACAATACATACTTATTACACTTCTCAATATGTAAAAATATCATTATTATTCAGAATTATAGTTTTGCAAATCACAGTTAACTGTAACAATTTTCAAACGAACAGTTATAAACTATAACAATAAACAATTTGTTAAATAATAATATTACCGGGATAATACATATTATTTTTTTCATACTTTGTGCAAGAACAATGCTGAACACTTAGTTTTCTCTTAAGTAAAAAACCAATATTATAATAATGNACCCCCACTTAGGTGGTTAAAGATTTTGCTATGCTTTTTGCGCCAAAAGTTGTCCCCCTCAGAAACAAACTTTACCTGTTTTTGGATTTTGCCGAAAAGTTCATTACAACCCTGTAATGCCTTGCAGTACGTTTTCGATGGGCTACAGTGTATAATTAGTCCTATAAATCTCGGGTGGTATAATTTCAAAACAGGACGGTGAGTGTACTCTAAACAAAATGGGGTGTACTCATTTTATTGGTTTGTTATTTTTCGCAACGACAAAAAAAAAAGAAAAAAAAATATCGGGCCTCTATGAGGTACTCGGCCTTGGTTCCCGATGTGCTCGTTCACCCAGAGCGGAATGTAAGTTTAATACTGGCCTCCTCGGATCGTACCACCCTGTTGTTACCATGAAATTTCCTATTACTATTGTTTTTGCACTCCTTTTACTAGCTTGCTCTCGGAACGCCACTTGATCAATCGCCCATAACATATAGGCATGACAGGAGCAGAAAAAAAACGTACGAGAACTTAAACATCCAGCGCTAACTTTCCCAAGCCGAGCGCCTAACTTTCGGGAAGACGATTTACAGATTTCCAAGACTTGTTAGCAAGCGCTAACACATCTCAATACCAACAACCAAATAAAGGGAGATCGTTTACCACATGTACATAATTCACCGTCTCCCTTAATCCCAGAGTACGGAATCGTTATCCGTTCTAAAACGATTAGTTTTGCTTCCGTATCGCTGTTATCTTGCAAAAATCCACTTTTCTGGACGTTCACACGGCGTAGCCTAGCCTCTGTTTTTTTCCCGACGCGATAAAGGTTTGAGTGTTTCTCACAAAAAAAAGGTTATTACTCCGTGTACTCAACAGATGCCGTTAAGAGTATCGAACGCAAATTTATTTTATCGGCAAATATAGAATTCTACTAGCGGCATTCTTGAAAAATTGTTACAGCAGTTATAACATATCTGTAACTATTTCAAATGAATATTCGTAATTCATAGTGTTATTGAAAAGTAGCTGAAGTAATTTAAATAACTGTAAAAATTACAAAAAGAAGCTTATAAGCTAGTTTAATTAACTCACTTGTACACTTATTATTGACATTAGTGACAGCCGATTTTTAATTTTATTTTGAATAGCACAAGCCTACTATGCGAAACTAAAATGAATGAAAATAAAATTGGATTCACAAATTTTCTACAAACATGTTTTTCTTGAAAATGGTTGCTTTAATCAAAATTTTGCGAGACCAATTCGATGGACAATTGAGCACTTTACACGAAAGTAGTGCCCGTTTGACCAAATTAGCAGTGGTGTAGAAAATATTTTTCAAAAAGGGTTACGTTGACCCCGCCTCTACGACACTGCAGCTCATAAAATTTTGAGCAGTACATCAAACATTGGTCTTAAGGTGCTAACTACGCATAGCAAATTTGAAATAGAAATGTTCAGGCATTTTGGAATTATTGCAATGTTAAATTTTCAGAAATTTTGACGCCCTATATCTCGTTAAGGAGACATTTGCGATCCTATAATTCCTATGTTTATTAAGACTTTTCGTCTTAATTTTTCATGAATTAGCTACCCTAGAAGTCTGTCAGTGTTTTTTTTTGAATCACCCTATATATATATACAGTAGTACAAAAATTGAATCGGTCAAAAAAATCGCACGACGGCTTAAAAAATTCGTTGAGATGAGCGCTTTCGAAAGCCGAGTGGCGCTTTTTAATTTTCAAGATGGCGGTTGCAATATGGCGGTTACTATCCACTAATTTTGGCGACCTCCTGAAGAAGTGCTATTAAAAAAGGAGCGATGATGACGAAAATTTAGCTATGCAACAAAAAATGTTTGTTTGGTAGAGAGTTACCAAATTCGAAGCGTGTCTTCTGAATTTTCAAAATGGCAACTTCAAAATGGCGCCGATATCATCGAAATACCAAAATTTTTGGCTTAAACCTGTTGCAATCGACATTTGACGGTATATGCCCTAGTGTTATTCAACAGAAAACGTTGATACGGAAGTGCTCTACCAAATGTTATGTGCTCCTTACACAAATTTTAAAATGGCGACCTCAAAATGGCGCTTATATCAGCGAAATAGCTCGATTTTGGGTCAAGATCTGCTAATAACGCCATTTAATTGCGGTTAAGCTCATGCTATCTAACTAGAAACGTTCGTAAGCAAGTGCACTACCTAATATTATGTGCGCCTTACAAGTTTTCAAAATGGCGCATTCAAAATGGCGCCTATACCAGCGAATTAACACGTTTAAGGTCAAAATCTGCTGAAAACGCCAATTGATTGCTTCCATAGTCTCACTAAAAGTATTCCTTGTGTAAAGCATCAGCATACACGGTATACTCTCTTTAAATTTAAAAAATGGTGACTGCAAAATGGTACCGATATCGGTGAAATAATCTCTTCAAACTGAGTATAAACTTTTTTCAAAATAATAGCCACACACAAAAAAAGTAGTCTGTACTTTTCATGCGACATATGTTATTAGTAGTATTTTTGCCTCCTGATCACGAATCCGGTGTCAGAATTGAGCTATCACATCTCAGGAATTTCCTAACCTCAAAAAACAGGTCAAAAATAGCAAAAATTCACGAAAAAGTGCTAGGAAAACTAGAAACATTTTTTTTTACTATATTCAAATGTTCATTTATATAGTTAAGACCCCGCCGAACGTGAATTAGCGGTCAGAATTAATGTTTTTTTTTCTAACCTCAAAGTCCTCAGGTCAGATATTTACGAATTTTCAAAAATAACAAATCCGCGTCAAATTTGGTATACAGGGATTGTCGGGATCGCTGATCACGGATCCGAGGTCAATTTTGCAAAATTCAAGATGGCGGATCCAAGATGGCCGACCAAATTTTCAAAAAACAACAGATTCGCATCAAATTTGGTATAAGGGGGTTTTCGGGGTCGCTGATCACGAATTCTAGGTCAATTTTGCAAAATTCAAGATGGCGGCCGACCAAATTTTCAAAAAATAACACATTTTGATCACGAATCCGAGATCAGATTTACAAAATAGATCTTTTATAGAAAAAAGAACAACATATAGCCGAAAAAATTAGATTAACACATGATTGGGTACTCATGTTATAAAGTAAAATATTACAAAATGAGTTTCGCAATTCTGACCTCGAATACGTAATCAGCGACCCCGAAAACCCTCGTATACCAAATTTGTTGCGATTCTGTTATTATTTGAAAATTTGGTCGGCCATTTTGGATCCGCCATCTTAAATTTTTCAAATTTGACCTCGGATCCGTAGTCAGCGATTCTGAAAACTCCCGTATACCAAATTTGCTGCGATTCTGTTATTTTTTGAAAATTTGGTTGGCCATCTTGGATTCGCCATCTTGAATTTTGCAAAATTGACCTGGGATCCGTGATCAGCGACCCAGAAAACCCCCGTATACCAAATTTGTCGCGAATTTAATTGTTTGAAAATTCGTGATATCTGACTTTAAGAGTCCATTCTCTGTACACTGCTAAGGTATCGCTGCGGGGTCGGGTGCACGGGCGTTACAGCTGGAGGCGGAGACTATCGCTCTCCCACTATGATGATTTTATAGTGGACGTATTTAGATTGATTTAAACGAGCCACTAACGTTACAATTTTTACTTCAATAATTGTGTCAATTTAGAATTAATACAATTATTGTACCGCAATTGTACAAAAAATTTCATCGCAATACAAAATTGAATAACCGACATCCCGTGGACGTCAATTTAACGCTCCTTCTCTTTTTTGGTTTTATGAGAAAAAGTTATTCTTGATGAAGAGTTCTGCATGGCCTAAAATCCAAAATGAAATAATCAGATTTCAATTTTTTGCAGTCGTATACGAGGTTTGTCGAAAAATGTAAATTTTGCTCAAGAGTAAAGTACCTTTATTTTTTAAAATATCGACAATCGTTATTTAAAGTTGATCCAAATAGAAAACTACGGTCAGGTATCCAATATTATCCATTTACCATTAAAAAACAGATTTTGTTATTTTTACAAACTCTTCTCCGTATTAGCATTGATAATTTACGTCTAGAGATAGACATTAAATCTAACAGGTAAGGTAGTCGGATTTTTGTAATTTTTGATATTTATGGTATGTGTAGTTTGGACCTTGAATAACAATTTTTCGAAGTAGTTCTACGCTACGTTCATAATTTACCGAGATAATCGATTTTGAAGTTTTACCTGACAGCTAAATCCACTAGATGTGACACACTCCTCAACTGGGAGCGTGGCCTAATAGGTAGCGTTAGGAACTGACAGTCAGTATATCGCTAGTTCGAGTCCGTCGCGTGAAATTTTTTTTTTTTTCATAACGCACCATATGGTATTTTATTATTTTTTTTCATCTCGAAAATTATGAACAAACGAAATATTATAATAAATACTTATGTATATGTAGGAATATTCTTCAAATATTTCATTAAAAAGCACAATTGGTTGATAAACAATATTTATTATGTACTAACAATAAGATTTCATTAAAAAAAAACAAACGAGGTCAGGTAGGATGTTCTTTTATTTTATATATATGTTACTATTTGACATTTTACGCAGTGTGGCACGAGCAAGAATGGTAGTTATCATAAAAAAATGGGAAGCAGAAATTTTTTAAGCATCTAGCTTCCTTTCTTTTTCTTTTTCTGATCTCGAAAATTATGAACAAACGAAATATTATGAGAACTGTATGTAGGAATATTCTTCAAGTGTTTAATTAACATTTTGAGCTAGGTTGTGTGGGTCGTCCACCGTGTTTAAAAAAACACACCTGCTCGGGCATAGAAAGTTTCTGCTTCCCATGTTTCTATGATAACTATCATTCTGGCTTATGCCACACTGCGTAAAAT